>NW_025961521.1:0-46394 GCF_023159225.1 Perognathus longimembris pacificus
GTAACTCCCCAAAAGAATCTGGATTGTGGTGCGGGATCAGAGAAAAAAGCTCATTTAGGACCTGCACTTACGAAGGGGGTAGGCAGCTGATGTATATCAGGGAGTAAACCTACTGAGAATAAAAACTGCCTGGAGATTGTTAAGGTAATTAAACAGGGGAAAGGATAATGTACTGAGAACTCCTCAGAAGAATCTGATCTGTGGTGAGGAGAGAGAGATAAATGCTCATTTAGGAACGACATGAACATGCTGCGTAGTTAGCTGTTTATCAGTAAATATCTCCACTGAGATTAAGAAAAGCAATAGCTTTAAAAATTAAGTACTTCCTGGTATGGTTACTGTACTGGTAACTCCCCAAAACAATCTGGATTGTGGGTGAGGGAACAGAAAAAAAAGCTCATTTAGGACCTGCACTTACGAAGGGTGTAGGGAGCTGTATATCAGGGAGTAAACCTCCTGAGAATAAAAACAGCTGGAGCTTGTTAAGGTAATTACACAGGGAAAGGATAATGTACTGGGAACTCCTCAGAAGAATCTGATTTGTGGTGAGGGCAGAGAGATAAAAGCTCATTTAGGAACGACATGAACATATTGCGTAGGTAGCTGTTTATCAGTAATATCTCCACTGAGATTAAGAAAAGCAGTAGCTTAATAAATTAAGTACTTCCTGGTGTGGTTACTGTACTGGTAACTCCCCAAAAAAATCTGGATTGTGGTGAGGAAGAGAAAAAAAAGCTCATTTAAGACCTGCACTTACGAAGGGGGTAGGCAGCAGTATATCAGGGAGTAAACCTTCTGAGAATAAATACAGCTGGAGCTTGTTAAGGTAACTACACAGGGGAAAGGATAATGTACTTGGAACTCCTCAGAAGAATCTGATTTGTGGTGAGGGGAGAGAGATAAAAGCTCATTTAGGAACGACATGTACATGCTGCGTAGGTAGCTGTTTATAAGTTAAATATCTCCACTGAGATTAAGAAAACCAGTAGCTTAATAAATTAAGTACTTTCTGGTATGGTTACTGTACTGGTAACTCCCCAAAAGAATCTGGATTGTGGTGAGGGAACAGAGAAAAAAGCTCATTTAGGTCCTGCACTTACGAAGGGGGGTAGGCAGCTGCTGTATATCAGGGAGTAAACCTTCTGAGAATAAAAACAGCTGGAGCTTGTTAAGGTAATTACACAGGGGAAAGGATAATGTACTGGGAACTCCTCAGAAGAATCTGATTTGTGGTGAGGGGGAGAGAGATAAAAGCTCATTTAGGAACGACATGAACATGCTGCGTAGGTAGCTGTTTATCAGTAAATATCTCCACTGAGATTAAGAAGAGCAGTAGCTTAATAAATTAAGTACTTCCTGGTATGGTTTCTGTACTGGTAACTCCCCAAAAATCTGCATTGTGGGGAGGAACAGAGAAAAAAGCTCATTTAGGACCTGCACTTACGAAGGGGGTAGGCAGCTGTATATCAGGGAGTAAACCTTCTGAGAATAAAAACAGCTGGAGCTTGTTAAGGTAATTACACAGGGGAAAGGATAATGTACTGGGAACTCCTCAGAAGAATCTGATTTGTGGTGAGGGGAGAGAGATAAAAGCTCATTTAGGAACGACATGTACATGCTGCGTAGGTAGCTGTTTATCAGTAAATATCTCCACTGAGATTAAGAAAAGCAGTAGCTTAATAAATTAAGTACTTCCTGGTATGGTTACTGTACTGGTAACTCCCCAAAAGCATCTGAATTGTGTTGAGGGAAGAGAAAAAAAAGCTCATTATGACCTGCACTTTCGAAGGGGGTAGGCAGCAGTATATCAGGGAGTAAACCTTCTGAGAATGAAAATAGCTGGAGCTTGTTAAGGTAATTACACAGGGGAAAGGGTAATGTACTGGGAACTCCTCAGCAGAATCTGATTTGTGGTGAGGGCAGAGAGATAAAAGCTCATTTAGGAACGACATGAACATGCTGCGTAGGTAGCTGTTTATCAGTAAATATCTCCACTGAGATTTAGAAAAGCAGTAGCTTAATAAATTAAGTACTTTCTGGTATGGTTACTCTACTGGAAACTCCCCAAAAGAATCTTGATTGTGGTGAGGGAACAGAGAAAAAAGCTCATTTAAGACCTGTACTTACGAAGGGGGTAGGCAGCTGTATATCAGGAAGTAAACCTTCTGAGAATGAAAACAGCTGGAGCTTTTTAAGGTAGTTACACAGGGGGAAAGGATTTACTGGGAACTACTCAGAAGAATCTGATTTTTGGTGAGGGGAGAGAGATAAAAGCTCATTTAGGACGACATGAACATGCTGCGTAGGTAGCCGTTTATCAGGAAATATCTCCACTGAGATTAAGAAAAGCAGTAGCTTAATAAATTAAGTACTTCCTGGTATGGTTACTGTACTGGTAACTCCCCAAAAGAATCTGGATTGTGGTGAGGGGGAACAGAGAAAAAACTCATTTAGGACCTGCACTTACGAAGGGGGTAGGCAGCTGTGTTTCAGGGAGTAAACCTGCTGAGAACAAAAACAGCTGGAGCTTGTTAAGGTAATTACACAGGGGAGAGGATAATGTACTGTGAACTCCTCAGAAGAATCTGATTTGTGATGAGGGGAGAGAGATAAAAGCTCATTTATTAACGACATGAACATGCTGCGTAGGTAGCTGTTTATCAGTAAATATCTCCACTGAGATTAAGAAAAGCAGTAGCTTAATAAATTAAATACTTCCTGGTATGGTTACTGTACTGCTAACTCCCCAAAAGAATCTGGATTGTGGTGAGGGAACAGAGAAAAAAGCTCATTTAGGACCTGAACTTACGAAGGGGGTAGACAGCTGTATAACAGGGAGTAAACCTTCTGAGAATAAAAACAGCTGGAGCTTGTTAAGGTAATTACACAGGGGAAAGGATAATGTACTGGGAACTCCTCAGAAGAATCTGATTTGTGGTGAGGGGAGAGAGATAAAAGCTCATTTAGGAACGACATGTACATGCTGCGTAGGTAGCTGTTTATCAGTAAATATCTCCACTGAGATTAAGAAAAGCAGTAGCTTAATAAATTAAGTACTTCCTGGTATGGTAACTGTACTGGTAACTCCCCAAAAGAATCTGGATTGTGTTGAGGGAAGAGAAAAAAAAGCTCATTTATGACCTGCACTTACGAAGGGGGTAGGCAGCAGTATATCAGGGAGTAAACCTTCTGAGAATAAAAACAGCTGGAGCTTGTTAAGGTAACTACACAGGGGAAAGGATAATGTACTGGGAACTCCTCAGAAGAATCTGATTTGTGGTGAGGGAGAGAGATAAAAGCTCATTTAGGAACGACATGTACATGCTGCGTAGGTAGCTGTTTATCAGTAAATATCTCCACTGAGATTAAGAAAAGCAGTAGCTTAATAAATTAAGTACTTCCTGGTATGGTTACTGTACTGGTAACTCCCAAAAGAATCTGGATTGTGGTGAGGGAACAGAGAAAAAAGCTCATTAAGACCTGCACTTACGAAGGGGGTAGGCAGCTGTATATCAGGGAGTAAACCTTCTGAGAATGAAAATAGCTGGAGCTTGTTAAGGTAATTACACAGGGGAAAGGGCAATGTACTGGGAACTCCTCAGAAGAATCTGATTCGTGGTGAGGGCAGAGAGATAAAAGCTCATTTAGGAACGACATGAACATGCTGCGTAGGTAGCTGTTTATCAGTAAATATCTCCACTGAGATTTAGAAAAGCAGTAGCTTAATAAATTACGTACTTTCTGGTATGGTTACTCTACTGGAAACTCCCCAAAAGAATCTTGATTGTGGTGAGGGAACAGAGAAAAAAGCTCATTTAGGACCTGTACTTACGAAGGGGGGGTAGGCAGCTGTATATCAGGAAGTAAACCTTCTGAGAATAAAAACAGCTGGAGCTTTTTAAGGTAATTACACAGGGGAAAGGATTTACTGGGAACTACTCAGAAGAATCTGATTTGTGGTGAGGGGAGAGAGATATAAGCTCATTTAGGAACGACATGAACATGCTGCGTAGGTAGCCGTTTATCAGTAAATATCTCCACTGAGATTAAGAAAAGCATTAGCTTAATAAATTAAGTACTTCTGGTATGGTTACTGTACTGGTAACTCCCCAAAAGAATCTGGATTGTGGTGAGGGAACAGAGAAAAAACTCATTTAGGACCTGCACTTACGAAGGGGGTAGGCAGCTGTGTTTCAGGGAGTAAACCTGCTGAGAATAAAAACAGCTGGAGCTTGTTAAGGTAATTACACAGGGGAGAGGATAATGTACTGTGAACTCCTCAGAAGAATCTGATTTGTGATGAGGGGAGAGAGATAAATGCTCATTTATTAACGACATGAATATGCTGCGTAGGTAGCTGTTTATCAGTAAATATCTCCACTGAGATTAAGAAAAGCAGTAGCTTAATAAATTAAATAATTCCTGGTATGGTTACTGTACAGGTAACTCCCCAAAATAATCTGGATTGTGGTGAGGCAACAGAGAAAAAAGCTCATTTAGGACCTGCACTTACGAAGGGGGTAGGCAGCTGTATATCAGGGAGTAAACTTCTGAGAATAAAAACAGCTGGAGCTTGTTAAGGTAATTACACAGGGGAAAGGATAATGTACTGGGAACTCTTCAGAAGAATCTGATTTGTGGTGAGGGGAGAGAGATAAAAGCTCGTTTAGGAACGACATGAACATGCTGCGTAGCTAGCTAATTATCAGTAAATATCTCCACTGAGATTAAGAAAACCAGTAGCTTAATAAATTAAGTACTTTCTGGTATGGTTACTGTACCGGTAACTCCCCAAAAGAATCTGGATTGTGGTGAGGGAACAGAGAAAAAAGCTCATTTAGGACCTGCACTTACGAAGGGGGTAGGCAGCTGCTGTATATCAGGGAGTAAACCTTCTGAGAATAAAAACAGCTGGAGCTTGTTAAGGTAATTACACAGGGGAAAGGATAATGTACTGGGAACAATTCAGAAGAATCTGATTTTTGATGAGGGGAGAGAGATAAAAGCTCATTTAGTAACGACATGAACATGCTGCGTAGGTAGCTGTTTATCAGTAAATATCTCCACTGAGATTAAGAAAAGCAGTAGCTTAATAAATTAAGTACTTCCTGGTCTGGTTTCTGTACTGGTAACTCCCCAAAAATCTGCATTGTGGGGAGGAACAGAGAAAAAAGCTCATTTAGGACCTGCACTTACGAAGGGGTAGGCAGCTGTATATCAGGGAGTAAACCTTCTGAGAATAAAAACAGCTGGAGCTTGTTAAGGTAATTACACAGGGGGAAGGATAATGTACTGGGAACAATTCAGAAGAATCTGATTTGTGATGAGGGGAGAGAGATAAAAGCTCATTTAGGAACGACAGGAACATGCTGCGTAGGTAGTTGTTTATCAGTAAATATCTCCACTGAGATTAAGAAAAGCAGTAGCTTAATAAATTAAGTACTTCCTGGTATTTTTACTGTACTGGTAACTCCCCAAAAGAATCCGGATTGTGGTGAGGGAACAGAGAAAAAAGCTCATTTAGGACCTGCACTTACGAAGGGTGTAGGCACCTGTATATCAGGGAGTAAACCTTCTGAGAATAAAAACAGCTGGAGCTTGTTAAGGTAATTACACAGGGGAAAGGATAATGTACTGGGAACTCCTCAGAAGAATCTGATTTGTGGTGAGGGGAGAGAGATAAAAGCTCATTTAGCAACGACATGAACATGCTGCGTAGGTAGATGTTTATCAGTAAATATCTCCACTGAGATTAAGAAAAGCAGTAGCTTAATAAATTAAGTACTTCCTGGTATGGTTACTGTACTGGTACCTCCCAATAGAATCTGCATTGTGGGGAGGAACAGAGAAAAAAGCTCATTTAGGACCTGCACTTACGAAGGGGGTAGGCAGCTGTATATCAGGGAGTAAACCTTCTGAGAATAAAAACAGCTGGAGCTTGTTAAGGTAATTACACAGGGGAAAGGATAATGTACTGGGAACAATTCAGAAGAATCTGATTTGTGGTGAGGGGAGAGAGATAAAAGCTCATTTAGGAACGACATGAACATGCTGCGTAGGTAGCTCTTTATCAGTAAATATCTCCACTGAGATTAAGAAAGCAGTAGCTTAATAAATTAAGTACTTCCTGGTATGGTTACTGTACTGGTAACTCCCCAAAAGAATCTGGATTGTGGTGAGGGAACACAGAAAAAAGCTCATTTAGGACCTGCACTTACGAAGGGGGTAGGCAGCTGTATATCAGGGAGTAAACCTTCGGAGAATAAAAACAGCTCGAGCTTGTTAAGGTAATTACACAGGGAAAGGATAATGTACTGGGAACTCCTCAGAAGAATCTGATTTGTGGTGAGGGGAGAGAGATAAAAGCTCATTTAGTAACGACATGAACATGCTGCGTAGGTAGCTGTTTATCAGTAAATATCTCCACTGAGATTAAGAAAGCAGTAGCTAATAAATTAAGTACTTCCTGGTATGGTTTCTGTACTGGTAACTCCCCAAAAGAATCTGGATTGTGGTGAGGGAACAGAGAAAAAAGCTCATTAAGGAACTGCACTTACGATGCGGGGTAGGCAGCAGTATATCAGGGAGTAAACCTTCTGAGAATAAAAACAGCTGGAGCTTGTTAGGGTAATTACACAGGAGAAAGGATAATGTACTGGGAACTCCTCAGAAGAATCTGATTTGTGGTGAGGGGGAGAGAGATAAAAGCTCATTTAGGAACGACATGAACATGCTGCGTAGGTAGCTGTTTATCAGCAAATATCTCCACTGAGATTAAGAAAAGCAGTAGCTTAATAAATTAAGTACTTACTGGTATGGTTACTGTACTGGTAACTCCCCAAAAGAATCTGGATTGTGGTGAGGGAACAGAGAAAAAAGCTCATTTAGGACCTGCACTTACGAAGGGGGTAGGCAGCTGTATATCAGGGAGTAATCCTTCTAAGAATAAAAACAGCTGGAGCTTGTTAAGGTAATTACACAGGGGAAAGGATAATGTACTGGGAACTCCTCAGAAGAATCTGATTTGTGGTGAGGGGAGAGAGACAAAAGCTCATTTAGGAACGACATGAACATGCTGCGTAGGTAGCTGTTTGTCAGTAAATATCTCCACTGAGATTAAGAAAAGCAGTAGCTTAATAAATTAAGTACCTCCTGGTATGGTTACTGTACTGGTAACTCCCCAAAAGAATCTGGATTGTGGTGAGGGAACAGAGAAAAAAGCTCATTTAGGACCTGCAATTACGAAGGGGGAAGTCAGCTGCTGTATATCAGGGAGTAAACCTTCTGAGAATAAAAACAGCTTGAGCTTGTTAAGGTAATTACACAGGGGAAAGGATAATATACTGGGGAACTCCTCAGAAGAATCTGATTTGTGTGAGGGGAGAGAGATAAAAGCTCATTTAGGAACGACATGAACATGCTGCGTAGTTAGGTGTTTATCAGTAAATATCTCCACTGAGATTAAGAAAAGCAGTAGCTTAATAAATTAAGTACTTCCTGGTATGGTTACTGTACTGGTAACTCCCCAAAAGATTCTGGATTGTGGTGAGGGTACTGAGAAAAAAGCTCATATAGGACCTGCACTTACGAAGGGGGTAGGCAGCTGTATATCAGGGAGTAAACCTTCTGAGAATAAAAACAGCTGGAGCTTGTTAAGGTAATTACACAGGGGAAAGGATAATGTACTGGGAACTAGTCAAAAGAATCTGATTTGAGGTGAGGGGAGAGAGATAAAAGCTCATTTAGGAACGACAGGAACATGCTGCGTAGGTAGCTGTTTATCAGTAAATATCTCCAATGAGATTAAGAAAAGCAGTAGCTTAATAAATTAAGTACTTCCTGGTATGGTTACTGTACTGGTAACTCCCCAAAAGAATCTGGATTGTGGTGAGGAACAGAAAAAAGCTAATTTAGGACCTGTACTTACGAAGGGGGGTAGGCAGCTGTATATCAGGGAGTAAACCTTCTGAGAATAAAAACAGCTGGAGCTTGTTAAGGTAATTACACAGGGGAAAGGATAATGTACTGGGAACTCCTCAGAAGAATCTGATTTGTGGTGAGAGGAGAGAGATAAAAGCTCATTTAGGAACGACATGAACATGCTGCGAAGGTAGCTGTTTATCAGTAAATATCTCCACTGAGATTTAGAAAAGCAGTAGCTTAATAAATTAAGTACTTCCTGGTATGGTTACTGTACTGGTAACTCCCCAAAAGAATCTGGATTGTGGTGAGGGAACAGAAAAAAGCTAATTTAGGACCTGCACTTACGAAGGGGGTAGGCAGCTGTATATCAGGGAGTAAACCTTCTGAGAATAAAAACAGCTGGAGCTTGTTAAGGTAATTACACAGGGGAAAGGATAATGTAATGGGAACTCCTCAGAAGCATCTCATTTGTGGTGAGGGGAGAGAGATAAAAGCTCATTAAGAACGACATGAACATGCTGCCTAGGTACCTGTTTATTAGTAAATATCTCCACTGAGATTAAGAAAAGCAGTAGCTTAATAAATTAAGTACTTCCTGGTATGGTTAGTGTACTGGTACCTCCCCAAAAGAATCTGGATTGTGGTGAGGGAACAGAGAAAAAAGCTCATTTTGGACCTGCACTTACGAAGGGGGTAGGCAGCTCTATATCAGGGAGTAAACCTTCTGAGAATAAAAACAGCTGGACCTTATAAAGGTAATTACACAGGGGAAAGGATAATGTACTGGGAACAATTCAGGAGAATCTGATTTGTGGTGAGGGGAGAGAGATAAAAGCTCATTTAGGAACGACATGAATATGCTTCGTAAGTAGCTGTTTATCAGTAAATATCTCCACTGAGATTAAGAAAAGCAGTAGCTTAATAAATTAAGTACTTCATGGTATCGTTACTGTACTGGTAACTCCCCAAAAGAATCTGGATTGTGGTGAGGGAACAGAGAAAAAAGCTCATTTAGGACCTGCAATTACGAAGGGGGTAGGCAGCTGTATATCAGGGAGTAAACCTTCTGAGAATAAAAACAGCTGGAGCTTGTTAAGGTAATTACACAGGGGAAAGGATAATGTACTGGGAACTCCTCAGAAGAATCTGATTTGTTGTGAGGGAGAGAGATAAAAGCTCATTTATGAACGAAAGGAACATGCTGCGTAGGTAGCTGTTTATCAGTAAATATCTCCACTGAGAATAAGAAAAGCAGTAGCTTAATAAATTAAGTACTTCCTGGTATGGTTACTGTACTTGTAACTCCCCAAAAGTATCTGGATTGTGGTGAGGGAACAGAGAAAAAAGCTCATTTAGGACTCGCACTTATGAAGGGGGTAGGCAGCTGTATATCAGGGAGTAAACCTTCTGAGAATAAAAACAGCTGGAGCTTGTTAAGGTAATTACACAGGGGAAAGGAAAATGTACTGGGAACTCCTCAGAAGAATCTGATTTGTGGTGAGGGGAGAGAGATAAAAGCTCATTTAGGAACGACAGGAACATGCTGCGTAGGTAGCTGTTTATCAGTAAATATCTCCACTGAGATTAAGAAAAGCAGTAGCTTAATAAATTAAGTACTTCCTGGTATGGTTACTGTACTGGTAACTCCCCAAAAGAATCTGGATTGTGGTGAGGGAACACAGAAAAAAGCTCATTTAGGACCTGCACTTACGAAGGGGGTAGGCAGCTGTATATCAGGGAGTAAACCTTCGGAGAATAAAAACAGCTCGAGCTTGTTAAGGTAATTACACAGGGGAAAGTATAATGTACTGGGAACTCCTCAGAAGAATCTGATTTGTGGTGAGGGGAGACAGTTAAAAGCTCATTTAGTAACGACATGAACATGCTGCGTAGGTAGCTGTTTATCAGTAAATATCTCCACTGAGATTAAGAAAAGCAGTAGCTTAATAAATTAAGTACTTCCAGGTATGGTTTCTGTACTGGTAACTCCCCAAAAGAATCTGGATTGCGGTGAGGGAACAGAGAAAAAAGCTCATTTAGGAACTGCACTTACGAAGCGGGTAGGCAGCAGTATATCAGGGAGTAAACCTTCTGAGAATAAAAACAGCTGGAGCTTGTTAGGGTAATTACACAGGAGAAAGGATAATGTACTGGGAACTCCTCAGAAGAATCTGATTTGTGGTGAGGGGAGAGAGATAAAAGCTCATTTAGGAACGACATGAACATGCTGCGTAGGTAGCTGTTTATCAGCAAATATCTCCACTGAGATTAAGAAAAGCAGTAGCTTAATAAATTAAGTACTTACTGGTATGGATACTGTACTGGTAACTCCCCAAAAGAATCTGGATTGTGGTGAGGGAACAGAGAAAAAAGCTCATATATGACCTGCACTTACGAAGGGGGTAGGCAGCTGTATATCAGGGAGTAAACCTTCTAAGAATAAAAACAGCTGGAGCTTGTTAAGGTAATTACACAGGGGAAAGGATAATGTACTGGGAACTCCTCAGAAGAATCTGATTTGTGGTGAGGGGAGAGAGACAAAAGCTCATTTAGGAACGACATGAACATGCTGCGTAGGTAGCTGTTTGTCAGTAAATATCTCCACTGAGATTAAGAAAAGCAGTAGCTTAATAAATTAAGTACCTCCTGGTATGGTTACTGTACTGGTAACTCCCCAAACGAATCTGGATTGTGGTGAGGGAACAGAGAAAAAAGCTCATTTAGGACCTGCACTTACGAAGGGGGTAGGCAGCTGTATATCAGGGAGTAAACCTTCTGAGAATAAAAACAGCTGGAGCTTGTTAAGGTAACTACACAGGAGAAAGGATAATGTACTGGGAACTCCTCAGAAGAATCTGATTTGTGGTGAGAGGAGAGAGATAAAAGCTCATTTAGGAACGACATGAACATGCTGCGAAGGTAGCTGTTTATCAGTAAATATCTCCACTGAGATTTAGAAAAGCAGTAGCTTAATAAATTAAGTACTTCCTGGTATGGTTATTGTACTGGTAACTCCCCAAAAGAATCTGGATTGTGGTGAGGGAACAGAAAAAAGCTAATTTAGGACCTGCACTTACGAAGGGGGTAGGCAGCTGTATATCAGGGAGTAAACCTTCTGAGAATAAAAACAGCTGGAGCTTGTTAAGGTAATTACACAGGGGAAAGGATAATGTAATGGGAACTCCTCAGAAGCATCTCATTTGTGGTGAGGGGAGAGAGATAAAAGCTCATTAAGAACGACATGAACATGCTGCCTAGGTACCTGTTTATTAGTAAATATCTCCACTGAGATTAAGAAAAGCAGTAGCTTAATAAATTAAGTACTTCCTGGTATGGTTAGTGTACTGGTACCTCCCCAAAAGAATCTGGATTGTGGTGAGGGAACAGAGAAAAAAGCTCATTTAGGACCTGCACTTACGAAGGGGGTAGGCAGCTCTATATCAGGGAGTAAACCTTCTGAGAATAAAAACAGCTGGACCTTATAAAGGTAATTACACAGGGGAAAGGATAATGTACTGGGAACAATTCAGGAGAATCTGATTTGTGGTGAGGGGAGAGAGATAAAAGCTCATTTAGGAACGACATGAATATGCTTCGTAGGTAGCTGTTTATCAGTAAATATCTCCACTGAGATTAAGAAAAGCAGTAGCTTAATAAATTAAGTACTTCATGGTATCGTTACTGTACTGGTAACTCGCCAAAAGAATCTGGATTGTGGTGAGGGAACAGAGAATAAAGCTCATTTAGGACCTGCAATTACGAAGGGGGTAGGCAGCTGTATATCAGGGAGTAAACCTTCTGAGAATAAAAACAGCTGGAGCTTGTTAAGGTAATTACACAGGGGAAAGGATAATGTACTGGGAACTCCTCAGAAGAATCTGATTTGTTGTGAGGGGAGAGAGATAAAAGCTCATTTATGAACGAAAGGAACATGCTGCGTAGGTAGCTGTTTATCAGTAAATATCTCCACTGAGAATAAGAAAAGCAGTAACTTAATAAATTAAGTACTTCCTGGTATGGTTACTGTACTTGTAACTCCCCAAAAGTATCTGGATTGTGGTGAGGGAACAGAGAAAAAAGCTCATTTAGGACTCGCACTTATGAAGGGGGTAGGCAGCTGTATATCAGGGAGTAAACCTTCTGAGAATAAAAACAGCTGGAGCTTGTTAAGGTAATTACACAGGGGAAAGGAAAATGTACTGGGAACTCCTCAGAAGAATCTGATTTGTGGTGAGGGGAGAGAGATAAAAGCTCATTTAGGAACGACATGAACATGCTGCGTAGGTAGCTGTTTATCAGTAAATATCTCCACTGAGATTAAGAAAAGCAGTAGCTTAATAAATTAAGTACTTCCTGGTATGGTTACTGTACTGGTCACTCCCCAAAAGAATCTGGATTGTGGTGAGGGAACTGAGAAAAAAGCTCATATATGACTTTCACTTACGAAGGGGGAAGGCAGCTGTATATCAGGGAGTAAACCTTATGAGAATAAAAACTGCTGGAGCTTGTTAAGGTAATTCCACAGGGGAAAGGATAATGTCGTGGGAACTCCTCAGAAGAATCTGATTTGTGGTGAGGGGAGAGAGATAAAAGCTCATTTAGGAACGACATGAACATGCAGCGTACTTAGCTGTTTATCAGTAAATATCTCAACTGAGATTAAGAAAAGCAGTAGCTTAATAAATTAAGTAGTTCCTGGAATGGTTACTGTATTGGTAACTCCCCAAAGAATCTGGATTGTGGTGAGGGAACAGAGAAAAAAGCTCATTTAGGACCTGCACTTACGAAGGGGGTAGGCAGCTGTATATGAGGGAGTAAACCTTCTGAGAATAAAAACAGCTGGAGTTTGTTAAGGTAATTACACAGGGGAAAGGATAATGTACTGGGAACTCCTCAGAAGAATCTGATTTGTGGTGAGGGGAGAGAGATAAAAGCTCATTTAGGAACGACATGAACATGCTGCGTAGGTAGCTGTTTATCAGTAAATATCTCCACTGAGATTAAGAAAAGCAGTAGCCTAATAAATTAAGTACTTCCTGGTATGGTTACTGTACTGGTAACTCCCCAAAAGAATCTGGATTGTGGTGAGGGAACAGAGAAAAAAGCTCATTTAGGACCTGCACTTACGAAGGGGGTAGGCAGCTGTATATCAGGGAGTAAAACTTCTGAGAATAAAAACAGCTGGAATTTGTTAAGGTAATTACACGGAGGAAAGGATAATGTACTGGGAACTCTTCAGAAGAATCTGATTTGTGGTGAGGGGAGAGAGATAAAAGCTCATTTAGGAACGACATGAACATGCTGCGTAGGTAGCTGTTTATCAGTAAATATCTCCACTGAGATTAAGAAAAGCAGTAGCTTAATAAATTAAGTACTTCCTGGTATGGTTACTGTACTGGTAACTCCCCAAAAGAATCTGGATTGTGGTGAGGGAACAGAGAAAAAAGCTCATTTAGGACCTGCACTTACGAAGTGGGTAGGCAGCTCTAAATCTGGGAGTAAACCTTCTGAGAATAAAAACATCTGGAGCTTTTTAAGGTAATTACACAGGGGAAAGGATAATGTACTGGGAACTCCTCAGAAGAATCTGATTTGTGGTGAGGGGAGAGAGATAAAAGCTCATTTAGGAACGACATGAACATGCTGCGTACGTAACTGTTTATCAATAAATATCTCCACTGAGATTAAGAAAAGCAGTAGCTTAATAAGTTAAGTAATTCCTGGTATGGATACTGTACTGGTAACTCCCCAAAATAATCTGGATTGTGGTGAGGGAACAGAGAAAAAAGCTCATTTAGGACCTGCACTGACGAAGGGGGTAGGCAGCTGTATATCAGGGAGTAAACCTTCTGAGAATAAAAACAACTGGAGCTTGTTAAGGTAATTACACACGGGAAAGGATAATGTACTGGGAACTCCTCAGAAGAATCTGATTTGTGGTGAGGGGAGAGAGATAACAGCTCATTTAGGAACGACATGAACATGCTGCGTAGGTAGCTGTTTATCAGTAAATATCTCCACTGAGATTAAGAAAAGCAGTCGCTTAATAAATTAAGTATTTCCTGGTATGGTTACTGTACTGGTAACTCCCCAAAAGAATCTGGATTGTGGTGAGGGAACAGAGAAAAAAGCTCATTTAGGACCTGCACTTACGAAGGGGGTCGGCAGTTGTATATCAGGGAGTAAACCTTCTGAGAATAAAAACAGCTGGAGCTTGTTAAGGTAATTACACAGGGGAAAGGATAATGTACTGGGAACTCCTCAGAAGAATCTGATTTGTGGTGATGGGAGAGAGATAAAAGCTCATTTAGGAACGACATGGACATGCTGCGTAGGTAGCTGTTTATCAGTAAATATCTCCACTGAGATTAAGAAAAGCAGTAGCTTAATAAATTAAGTACTTCCTGGTATGGTTACTGTACTGGAAACTCCCGAAAAGAATCTGGATTGTGGTGAGAGAACAGAGAAAAAAGCTCATTTAGGACCTGCACTTACGAAGGTGGTAGGCAGCTGTATATCAGGGAGTAAACCTTCTGAGAATAAAAACAGCTGGAGCTTGTTAAGGTAATTACACAGGGGAAAGGATAATGTACTGGGAACTCCTCAGAAGAATCTGATTTGTGGTGAGGGGAGAGAGATGAAAGCTCATTTAGGAACGACTTGAACATGCTGTCTCCACTGAGATTAAGAAAAGCAGTAGCTTAATAAATTAAGTACTTCCTGGTATGGTTACTGTACTGGTAACTCCCCAAAAGAATCTGGATTGTGATGAGGGAACAGAGAAAAAAGCTCATTTAGAACCTGCACTTACGAAGGGGGTAGGCAGCTGTATATCAGGGAGTAAACCTTCTGAGAATAAAAACAGCTGGAGATTGTTAAGGTAATTACACAGGGGAAAGGATAATGTACTGGGAACTCCTCAGAAGAATCTGATTTGTGGTGAGGGGAGAGAGATAAAAGCTCATTTAGGAACGACATGAACATGCTGCGTATGTAGCTGTTTATCAGTAAATATCTCCACTGAGATTAAGAAAAGCAGTAGCTTAATAAATTAAGTACTTCCTGGTATGGTGACTGTACTGGTAACTCCCCAAAAGAATCTGGATTGTGGTGAGGGAACAGAGAAAAAGCTCATTTAGGACCTGCACTTACGAAGGGGGTAGGCAGCTGTATATCAGGGAGTAAACCTTCTGAGAATAAAAACAGCTGGAGCTTGTTAAGGTAATTACACAGGGGAAAGGATAATGTACTGGGAACTCCTCAGAAGAATCTGATTTGTGGTGAGGGGAGAGAGATAAAAGCTCATTTAGGAACGACATGAACATGCTGCGTAGGTAGCTGTTTATCAGTAAATATCTCCACTGAGATTAAGAAAAGCAGGAGCTTAATAAATTAAGTATTTCCTGGTATGGTTACTGTACTGGTAACTCCCCAAAAGAATCTGGATTGTGGTGAGGGAACAGAGAAAAAAGCTCATTTAGGACCTGCACTTACGAAGGGGGTAGGCAGCTGTATATCAGGGAGTAAACCTTCTGAGAATAAAAACAGCTGGAGCTTATTAAGGTAATTACACAGGGGAAAGGATAATGTACTGGGAACTCCTCAGAAGAATCTGATTTGTGGTGAGGGGAGAGAGATTAAAGCTCATTTAGGAACGACATGAACATGCTGCATAGGTAGCTGTTTATTAGTAAATATCTCCACTGCGATTAAGAAAATCAGTAGCTTAATAAATTAAGTTATTCCTGGTATGGTTACTGTACTGGTAACTCAGCAAAAGAATCTGGATTTTTTTGAGGGAACAGGGAAAAAAGCTCATTTAGGACCTGCACTTACGAAGGGGGTAGGCAGGGGTATATCAGGGAGTAAACCTTCTGAGAATAAAAACAGCTGGAGCTTGTTAAGGTAATTACACAGGGGAAAGGATAATGTACTGGGAACTCCTCAGAAGAATCTGATTTGTGGTGAGGGGAGAGAGATAAAAGCTCATTTAGGAACGACATGAACATGCTGCGTAGGTAGCTGTTTATCAGTAAATATCTCCACTGAGATTAAGAAAAGCAGTAGCTTAATGAATTAAGTACTTCCTGGTATGGTTACTGTACTGGTAACTCCCCAAAAGAATCTGGATTGTGTTGAGGGAACAGAGAAAAAAGCTCATTTAGGACCTGCACTTATTAAGGGGTTAGGCAGCTGTATATCAGGGAGTAAACCTTCTGAGAATAAAAGCAGCTGGAGCGTGTTCAGGTAATTACACAGTGGAAAGGATAATGTACTGGGAACTCCTCAGAAGAATCTGATTTTTGGTGAGGGGAGAGAGATAACAGCTCATTTAGGAACGACATGAACATGCTGCGTAGGTAGCTGTTTATCAGTAAATATCTCCACTGAGATTAAGAAAAGCAGTCGCTTAATAAATTAAGTATTTCCTGGTATGGTTACTGTACTGGTAACTCCCCAAAAGAATCTGGATTGTGGTGAGGGAACAGAGAAAAAAGCTCATTTAGGACCTGCACTTACGAAGGGGGTCGGCAGTTGTATATCAGGGAGTAAACCTTCTGAGAATAAAAACAGCTGGAGCTTGTTAAGGTAATTACACAGGGGAAAGGATAATGTACTGGGAACTCCTCAGAAGAATCTGATTTGTGGTGATGGGAGAGAGATAAAAGCTCATTTAGGAACGACATGGACATGCTGCGTAGGTAGCTGTTTATCAGTAAATATCTCCACTGAGATTAAGAAAAGCAGTAGCTTAATAAATTAAGTACTTCCTGGTATGGATACTGTACTGCTAACTCCCCAAAAGAATCTGGATTGTGGTGAGCGAACAGAGAAAAAAGCTCATTTAGGAACGACATGAACATGCTGCGTAGGTAGCTGTTTATCAGTAAATATCTCCACTGAGATTAAGAAAAGCAGTAGCTTAATAAATTAAGTACTTCCTGGTATGGTTATTGTACTGGTAGCTCCCCAAAAGAATCTGGATTGTGGTGAGGGAACAGAGAAAAAAGGTCATTTAGGACTTGCACATAGGTAAGGGGTAGGCAGTTGTATATCAGGGAGTAAACCTTCTGAGAATAAAAACAGCTGGAGCTTGTTAAGGTAATTACACAGGGGAAAGGATAATGTACTGGGAACTCCTCAGAAGAATCTGATTTGTGATG
This sequence comes from Perognathus longimembris pacificus, assembly GCF_023159225.1. Classification (NCBI taxonomy): domain Eukaryota; kingdom Metazoa; phylum Chordata; class Mammalia; order Rodentia; family Heteromyidae; genus Perognathus; species Perognathus longimembris. The sequence goes on from NW_025961521.1 coordinate 17,088, forward strand.
AGGGGAGAGAGAAAAAAGCTCAATTAGGAAAGACATGAACATGCTGCGTAGGTAGCTGTTTATCAGTAAATATCTCCACTGAGATTAAGAAAAGCAGTAGCTTAATAAATTAAGTACTTCCTGGTATGGTTACTGTACTGGTAACTCCCCAAAAGAATCTGGATTGTGGTGAGGGAACAGAGAAAAAAGCTCATTTAGGAACTGCACTTACGAAGGGGGTCGGCAGCTGTATATCAGTGAGTAAACCTTCTGAGAATAAAAACAGCTGGAGCTTGTTAAGGTAATTACACAGGGGAAAGGATAATGTACTGGGAACTCCTCAGAAGAATCTGATTTGTGGTGAGGGGAGAGAGATAAAAGCTCATTTAAGAACGACATGAACATGCTGCGTAGGTAGCTGTTTATCAGTAAATAAATCCACTGAGATTAAGAAAATCAGTAGCTTAATAAATTAAGTACTTCCTGTTATGGTTACTGTACTGGTAACTCCCCAAAAGAATCTGGATTGTGGTGAGGGAACAGAGAAAAAAGCTCATTTAGGACCTGCACTTACGAAGGCGGTAGGCAGCTGTATATCAGGGAGTAAACATTCTGAGAATAAAAACAGCTGGAGCTTGTTAAGGTAATTACACAGGGGAAAGGATAATGTACTGGGAACTACTCAGAAGAATCTGATTTGTGGTGAGGGGAGAGAGATAAAAGCTCATTTAGGAACGACATGAACATGCTGCGTAGGTAGCTGTTTATCAGTAAATATCTCCACTGAGATTAAGAAAAGCAGTAGCTTAATAAATTAAGTACTTCCTGGTATGGATACTGTACTGGTAACTCCCCAAAAGTATCTGGATTGTGGTGAGGGAACAGAGAAAAATGCTCATTTAAGACCTGCACTTACGAAGGGGGTAGGCAGCTCTATATCAGGGATTAAACCTTCTGAGAATAAAAACAGCTGGAGCTTGTTAAGGTAATACACAGGGGAAAGGATAATGTACTGGGAACTCCTCAGAAGAATCTGATTTGTGGTGAGGGGAGAGAGATAAAAGCTCATTTAGGAACGACATGAACATGCTGTCTCCACTGAGATTAAGAGAAGCAGTAGCTTAATAAATTAAGTACTTCCTGGTATGGTTACTGTACTGGTAACTCCCCAAAAGAATCTGGATTGTGGTGAGGGAACAGAGAACAAAGCTCATTTAGAACCTGCACTTACGAAGGGGGTAGGCAGCTGTATATCAGGGAGTAAACCTTCTGGGAATAAAAACAGCTGGAGACTGTTAAGGTAATTACACAGGGGAAAGAACAATGTACTGGGAACTCCTCAGAAGACTCTTATTTGTGGTGAGGGGAGAGAGATAAAAGCTCATTTATGAATGACATGAACATGCTGCGTAGGTAGCTGTTTTTCAGTAAATATCTCCACTGAGATTAAGAAAAGCAGTAGCTTAATAAATTAAGTACTTCCTGGTATGGTTACTGTACTGGTAACGCCCCAAAAGAATCTGGATTGTGGTGAGGGAACAGAGAAAAAAGCTCATTTAGGACCTAGACTTACGAAGGGGGTAGGCAGCTGTATATCAGGGAGTAAACCTTCTGAGAATAAAAACAGCTGGAGCTTGTTAAGGTAATTACACAGGGGAAAGGATAATGTACTGGGAACTCCTCAGAAGAATCTGATTTGTGGTGAAGGGAGAGAGATAAAAGCTCATTTAGGAACGACATGAACATGCTGCGTATGTAGCTGTTTATCAGTAAATATCTCCACTGAGATTATGAAAAGCAGTAGCTTAATAAATTAAGTACTTCCTGGTATGGTGACTGTACTGGTAACTCCCCAAAAGAATCTGGATTGTGGTGAGGGAACAGAGAAAAAAGCTCATTTAGGACCTGCACTTACGAAGGGGGTAGGTAGCTGTATATCGGGGAGTAAACCTTCTGAGAATAAAAACAGCTGGAGCTTGTTAAGGTAATTACACAGGGGAAAGGATAATGTACTGGGAACTCCTCAGAAGAATCTGATTTGTGGTGAGGGGAGAGAGATAAAAGCTCATTTAGGAACGACATGAACATGCTGCGTAGGTAGCTGTTTATCAGTAAATATCTCCACTGAGATTAAGAAAAGCAGTAGCTTAATAAATTAAGTACTTCCTGGTATGGTTACTGTACTGGTAACTCCCCAAAAGAATCTGGATTGTGGTGAGGGAACAGAGAAAAAAGCTCATTTAAGACCTGCACTTACGAAAGGGGTAGGCAGCTGTATATCAGGGAGTAAACCTTCTGAGAATAAAAACAGCTGGAGCTTATTAAGGTAATTACACAGGGGAAAGGATAATGTACTGGGAACTCCTCAGAAGAATCTGATTTGTGGTGTGGGGAGAGAGATTAAAGCTCATTTAGGAACGACATGAACATGCTGCGTAGGTAGCTGTTTATCAGTAAATATCTCCACTGAGATTAAGAAAAGCAGTAGCTTAATAAATTAATTACTTCCTGGTATGGTTACTGTACTGGTAACTCCCCAAAAGAATCTGGATTTTGGTGAGGGAACAGGGAAAAAAGCTCATTTAGGACCTGCACTTACGAAGGGGGTAGGCAGCGGTATATCAGGGAGTAAACCTTCTGAGAATAAAAACAGCTGGAGCTTGTTAAGGTAATTACACAGGGGAAAGGATAATGTACTGGGAACTCCTCAGAAGAATCTGATTTGTGGTGAGGGGAGAGAGATAAAAGCTCACTTAGGAACGACATGAACATGCTGCGTAGGTAGCTGTTTATGAGTAAATATCTCCACTGAGATTAAGAAAAGCAGTAGCTTAATAAATTAAGTACTTCCTGGTATGGTTACTGTACTGTAACTCCCCAAAAGAATCTGGATTGTATTGAGGGAACAGAGAAAAAAGCTCATTTAGGACCTGCACTTATTAAGGGGGTAGGCAGCTGTATATCAGGGAGTAAACCTTCTGAGAATAAAAGCAGCTGGAGCGTGTTAAGGTAATTACACAGTGGAAAGGATAATGTACTGGGAACTCCTCAGAAGAATCTGATTTTTGGTGAGGGGAGAGAGATAAAAGCTCATTTAGGAACGACATGAACATGCTGCGTAGGTAGCTGTTTATCAGTAAATATCTCCACTGAGATTAAGAAAAGCAGTAGCTTAATAAATTAAGTACTTCCTGGTATGGATACTGTACTGCTAACTCCCCAAAAGAATCTGGATTGTGGTGAGGGAACAGAGAAAAAAGCTCATTTAGGAACGACATGAACATGCTGCGTAGGTAGCTGTTTATCAGTAACTATCTCCACTGAGATTAAGAAAAGCAGTAGCTTAAAAAATTAAGTACTTCCTGGTATGGTTACTGTAATGGTAACTCCCCAAAAGAATCTGGATTGTGGTGAGGGAACAGAGAAAAAAGGTCATTTAGGACTTGGACTTACGTAGGGGGTAGGCAGTTGTATATCAGGGAGTAAACCTTCTGAGAATAAAAACAGCTGGAGCTTGTTAAGGTAATTACACAGGGGAAAGGATAATGTACTGGGAACTCCTCAGAAGAATCTGATTTGTGATGAGGGGAGAGAGATAAAAGCTCATTTAGGAACGATATGAACATGCTGCGTAGGTAGCTGTTTATCAGTAAATAAATCCACTGCGATTAAGAAAATCAGTAGCTTAATAAATTAAGTACTTCCTGTTATGGTTACTGTACTGGTAACTCCCCAAAGAATCTGGATTGTGGTGAGGGAACAGAGAAAAAAGCTCATTTAGGACCTCCACTTTCGAAGGGGTAGGCAGCTGTATATCAGGGAGTAAACATTCTGTGAATAAAAACAGCTGGAGCTTGTTAAGGTAATTACACAGGGGAAAGGATAATGTACTGGGAACTTCTCAGTAGAAATAGATTTGTGGTGACGGGAGAGAGATAAAAGCTCATTTAGGAACGACATGAAAATGCTGCATACGTAGCTGTTTATCAGTAAATATCTCCACTGAGATTAAGAAAAGCAGTAGCTTAATAAATTAAGTACTTCCTGGTATGGGTACTGTACTGGTAACTCCCCAAAAGAATCTGGATTGTGGTGAGGGAACAGAGAATAAAGCTCATTTAGGACCTGCACTTACGAAGGGGGTAGGCAGCTGTATATCAGGGAGTAAACCTTCTGAGAATAAAAACAGCTGGAGCTTGTTAAGGTAATTACACAGGGGAAAGGATAATGTACTGGGAACTCCTCAGAAGAATCTGATTTGTGGTGAGGGGAGAGAGATAAAAGCTCATTTAGGAACGACATGAACATGCTGCGTAGGTAGGTGTTTATCAGAAAATATCTCCACTGAGATTAAGAAAAGCAGTAGCTTAATAAATTAAGTACTTCCTAGTATGGTTACTGTACTGGTAACTCCCCAAAAGAATCTGGATTGTGGTGAGGGAACAGAGAAAAAAGCTCATTTAGGACCTGCACTTACGAAGGGGGTAGGCAGCTGTATATCAGGGAGTAAACCTTCTGAGAATAAAAACAGCTGGAGCTTGTTAAGGTAATTACACAGGGGAAAGGATAATGTACTGGGAACTCCTCAGAAGAATCTGATTTGTGGTGAGGGGAGAGAGATAAAAGCTCATTTAGGAACGACATGAACATGCTGCGTAGGTAGCTGTTTATCAGTAAATATCTCCACTGAGATTAAGAAAAGCAGTAGCTTAATAAATTAAGTACTCCCTGTATGGATACTGTATGGGTAACTCCCCAAAAGAATCTGGATTGTGGTGAGGGAACAGAGAAAAAAGCTCATTTAAGACCTGCACTTACGAAGGGGGTAGGCAGCTGTATATCAGGGAGTAAACCTTCTGAGAATAAAAACAGCTGGAGCTTGTTAAGGTAATTACACAGGGGAAAGGATAATGTACTGGAAACTCCTCAGAAGAATCTGATTGGTGGTGAGGGGAGAGAGATAAAAGCTCATTTAGGAACGACATGAACATGCTGCATAAGTAGCTGTTTATCAGTAAATATCTCCACTGAGATTAAGAAAAGGAGTAGCTTAATAAATTACGTACTGTCTGGAATGGTTACTGTACTGGTAACTCCCCAAAAGAATCTGGATTGTGGTGAGGGAACAGAGAAAAAAGCTCATTTAGGACCTGCACTTACGAAGGGGGTAGGCAGCAGTATATCAGGGAGTAAACCTTCTGAGAATAAAAACAGCTGGAGCTTGTTAAGGTAATTACACAGGGGAAAGGATAATGTACTGGGAACTCCTCAGAAGAATCTGATTTGTGGTGAGGGGAGAGAGATAAAAGTTCATTTAGGAATGACATGAACATGCTGTCTCCACTGAGATTAAGAAAAGCAGTAGCTTAATAAATTAAATAGTTCCTGGTATGGTTACTGTACTGGTAACTCCCCAAAAGAATCTGGATTGTGGTGACGGAAGAGAAAAAAGCTCATTTAGAACCTGCACTTACGAAGGGGGTAGGCAGCTGTATATCAGGGAGTAAACCTTCTGAGAATAAAAACAGCTGGAGATTGTTAAGGTAATTACACAGGGGAAAGGATAATGTACTGGGAACTCCTCAGAAGACTCTGATTTGTGGTGAGGGGAGAGAGATAAAAGCTCATTTATGAACGACATGAACATGCTGCGTAGGTAGCTGTTCATCAGTAAATATCTCCACTGAGATTAAGAAATGCAGTAGCTTAATAAATTATGTACTTCCTGGTATGGTTACTGTACTGGTAACTCCCCAAAAGAATCTGGATTGTGGTGAGGGAACAGAGAAAAAAGATCTTTTTGGACCTGCACTTACGAAGGGGGTAGGCAGCTGTATATCAGGGAGAAAACCTTCTGAGAATAAAAACTGCTGGAGCTTTTTAAGTTAATTACACAGGGGAAAGGATAATGTACTGGGAACTCCTCAGAAGAATCTGATTTGTGGTGAGGGGAGAGAGATAAAAGCTCATTTAGGAACGACATGAACATGCTGCATAGGTAGCTGTTTATCAGTAAATATCTCCACTGAGATTAAGAAAAGCAGTAGCTTAATAAATTACGTACTGTCTGGTATGGTTACTGTACTGGTAACTCCCCAAAAGAATCTGGATTGAGGTGAGGGAACAGAGAAAAAAGCTCATTTAAGACCTGCACTTACGAAGGCGGTAGGCAGCAGTATATCAGGGAGTAAACCGTCTGAGAATAAAAACAGCTGGAGCTAGTTAAAGTAATTACACAGGGGAAAGGATAATGTACTGGGAACTCCTCAGAAGAATCTGATTTGTGGTGAGGGGAGAGAGAAAAAAGCTCATTTAGGAACGACATGAACATGCTGCATACGTAGCTGTTTATCAGTAAATATCTCCACTGAGATTAAGAAAAGCAGTAGCTTAATAAATTAAGTACTTACTGGTATGGATACTGTACTGGTAACTCCCCAAAAGTATCTGGATTGTGGTGAGGGAACAGAGAAAAAAGCTCATTTAGGAACGACATGAACATGCTGCGTAGGTAGCTGTTTATCAGTAAATACCTCCACTGAGATTAAGAAAAGCAGTAGCTTAATAAGTTAAGTACTTCCTGGTATGGTTACTGTACTGGTAACTCCCCAAAAGAATCTGTATTGTGGTGAGGGTACAGAGAAAAAATTTCATTTAGGACTTGCACTTACGAAGGGGGTAGGCAGTTGTATATCAGGGAGTAAACCTTCTGAGAATATAAACAGCTGGAGCTTGTTAAGGTAATTACACAGGGGAAAGGATAATGTACTGGGAACTCCTCAGAAGAATCTGATTTGTGATGAGGGGAGAGAGATAAAAGCTCATTTAGGAACGACATGAAAATGCTGCATACGTAGCTGTTTATCAGTAAATATCTCCACTGAGATTAAGAAAAGCAGTAGCTTAATAAATTAAGTACTTCCTGGTATGGATACTGTACTGGTAACTCCCCAAAAGTATCTGGATTGTGGTGAGGGAACAGAGAAAAAAGCTCATTTAGGAACGACATGAAAATGCTGCGTAGGTAGCTGTTTATCAGTAAATATCTCCACTGAGATTAAGAAAAGCAGTAGCTTAATAAGTTAAGTACTTCCTGGTATGGTTACTGTACTGGTAACTCCCCAAAAGAATCTGGATTGTGGTGAGGGAACAGAGAAAAAAGCTCATTTAGGACTTGCACTTACGAAAGGGGTAGGCAGTTGTATATCAGGGAGTAAACCTTCTGAGAATAAAAACAGCTGGAGCTTGTTAAGGTAATTACACAGGGGAAAGGATAATGTACTGGGAACTCCTCAGAACAATCTGATTTGTGGTGAGGGGAGAGAGATAAAAGCTCATTTAGGAACGACATGAACATGCTGCGTAGGTAGCTGTTTATCAGTAAATATCTCCACTGAGATTAAGAAAAGCAGTAGCTTAATAAATTAAGTACTTCCTGGTATGGTTCCTGTACTGGTAACTCCCCAAAAGAATCTGGATTGTGGTGAGGGAACAGAGAATAAAGGTCATTTAGGAACGACATGAACATGCTGCCTAGGTAGCTGTTTATCAGTAAATAGCTCCACTGAGATTAAGAAAAGCAGTAGCTTAATAAATTAAGTACTTCCTGGTATGGTTACTGTACTGGTAACTCCCCAAAAGAATCTGGATAGTGGTGTGGGAACAGAGAAAAAAGCTCATTTAGGACCTGCACTTACGAAGGGGGTAGGCAGCTGTATATCAGGGAGTAAACCTTCTGAGAATAAAAACAGCTGGAGCTTCTTAAGGTAATTACACAGGGGAAAGGATAATGTACTGGGAACTCCTCAGAAGAATCTGATTTGTGGTGAGGGGAGAGAGATAAAAGCTCATTTAAGAACGACATGAACATGCTGCGTAGGTAGCTGTTTATCAGTAAATAAATCCACTGAGATTAAGAAAATCAGTAGCTTATTAAATTAAGTACTTCCGGTTATGGTTACTGTACTGGTAACTCCCCAAAGAATCTGGATTGTGGTGAGGGAACAGGGAAAAAAGCTCATTTAGGACCTGCACTTTGAAGGGGTAGGCAGCTGTATATCAGGGAGTAAACATTCTGAGAATAAAAACAGCTGGAGCTTGTTAAGGTAATTACACAGGGGAAAGGATAATGTACTGGGAACTTCTCAGTAGAAATAGATTTGTGGTGACGGGATTGAGATAAAAGCTCATTTAGGAACGACATGAACATGCTGCGTAGGTAGCTGTTTATCAGTAAATATCTCCACTGAGATTAAGAAAAGCAGTAGCTTAATAAATTAAGTACTTCCTGGTATGGTTACTGTACTGGTAACTCCCCAAAAGAATCTGGATTGTGGTGAGGGAACAGAGAAAAAATCTCATTTAGGACCTGCAATTACGAACGGGTTAGGCAGCTGTATATCAGGGAGTATCGCTTCTGAGAATAAAAACAGCTGGAGCTTGTTAAGGTAATTACACAGGGGAAAGGATAATGTACTGGGAACTCCTCAGAAGAATCTGATTTGTGGTGAGGGGAGAGAGAAAAAAGCTCATTTAGGAACGACATGAAAATGCTGCATACGTAGCTGTTTATCAGTAAATATCTCCACTGAGATTAAGAAAAGCAGTAGCTTAAAAAATTAATTACTTCCTGGTATGGATACTGTACTGGAAACTCCCCAAAAGTATCTGGATTGTGGTGAGGGAACAGAGAAAAAAGCTCATTTAGGAACGACATGAACATGCTGCGTAGGTAGCTGTTTATCAGTAAATATCTCCACTGAGATTAAGAAAAGCAGTAGCTTAATAAGTTAAGTACTTCCTGGTATGGTTACTGTACTGGTAACTCCCCAAAAGAATCTGGATTGTGGTGAGGGAACAAAGAAAAAAGCTCATTTAGGACTTGCACTTACGAAGGGGGTAGGCAGTTGTATATCAGGGAGTAAACATTCTGAGAATAAAAACAGCTGGAGCTTGTTAAGGTAATTACACAGGGGAAAGGATAATCTACTGGGAACTCCTCAGAAGAATCGGATTTGTGATGAGGGGAGAGAGATAAAAGCTCATTTAGGAACGACATGAACATGCTGCATACGTAGCTGTTTATCAGTAAATATCTCCACTGAGATTAAGAAAAGCAGTAGCTTAATAAATTAAGTACTTCCTGGTATGGATACTGTACTGGTAACTCCCCAAAAGTATCTGGATTGTGGTGAGGGAACAGAGAAAAAAGCTCATTTAGGAACGACATGAACATGCTGCATAGGTAGCTGTTTATCAGTAAATATCTCCACTGAGATTAAGAAAAGCAGTAGCTTAATAAGTTAAGTACTTCCTGGTATGGTTACTGTACTGGTAACTCCCCAAAAGAATCTGGATTGTGGTGAGGGAACAGAGAAAAAAGCTCATTTCGGACTTGCACTTACGAAGGGGGTAGGCAGTTGTATATCAGGGCGTAAACCTTCTGAGAATTAAAACAGCTGGAGTTTGTTAAGGTAATTACACAGGGGAAAGGATAATGTACTGGGAACTCCTCAGAAGAATCTGAATTGTGATGAGGGGAGAGAGATAAAAGCTCATTTAGGAACGACATGAACATGCTGCGTAGGTAGCTGTTTATCAGTAAAGATCTCCACGGAGATTAAGAAAAGCAGTAGCTTAATAAATTAAGTACTTCCTGGTATGGTTACTGTACTGGTAACTCCCCAAAAGAATCTGGATTGTGGTGAGGGAACAGAGAATAATGGTCATTTAGGAACGACATGAACATGCTGCCTAGGTAGCTGTTTATCAGTAAATAGCTCCACTGAGATTAAGAAAAGCAGTAGCTTAATAAATTAAGTACTTCTTGGTATGGTTACTGTACTGGTAACTCCCCAAAAGAATCTGGATAGTGGTGTGGGAACAGAGAAAAAAGCTCATTTAGGACCTGCACTTTCGAAGGGGTAGGCAGCTGTATATCAGGGAGTAAACCTTCTGAGAATAAAAACAGCTGGAGCTTGTTAAGGTAATTACACAGGGGAAAGGATAATGTACTGGGAACTCCTCAGAAGAATCTGATTTGTGGTGAGGGGAGAGAGATAAAAGCTCATTTAAGAACGACATGAACATGCTGCGTAGTTAGCTGTTTATCAGTAAATAAATCCACTGAGATTAAGAAAATCAGTAGCTTAATAAATTAAGTACTTCCTGTTATGGTTACTGTACTGGTAACTCCCCAAAGAATCTGGATTGTGGTGAGGGAACAGAGAAAAAAGCTCATTTAGGACCTGCACTTTCGAAGGGGTAGGCAGCTGTATATCAGGGAGTAAACGTTCTGAGAATAAAAACAGCTGGAGCTTGTTAAGGTAATTACACAGGGGAAAGGATAATGTACTGGGAACTTCTCAGTAGAAATAGATTTGTGGTGACGGGAGAGAGATAAAAGCTCATTTAGTAACGACATGAACATGCTGCGTAGGTAGCTGTTTATCAGTAAATATCTCCACTGAGATTAAGAAAAGCAGTAGCTTAATAAATTAAGTACTTCCTGGTATGGTTACTGTACTGGTAACTCCCCAAAAGAATCTGGATTGTGGTGAGGGAACAGAGAAAAAAGCTCATTTAGGACCTGCAATTACGAACGGGTTAGGCAGCTGTATATCAGGGAGTATCGCTTCTGAGAATAAAAACAGCTGGAGCTTGATAAGGTAATTACACAGGGGAAAGGATAATGTACTGGGAACTCCTCAGAAGAATCTGATTTGTGGTGAGGGGAGAGAGAAAAAAGCTCATTTAGGAACGACATGAAAATGCTGCATACGTAGCTCTTTATCAGTAAATATCTCCACTGAGATTAAGAAAAGCAGTAGCTTAATAAATTAATTACTTCCTGGTATGGATACTGTCCTGGAAACTCCCCAAAAGTATCTGGATTGTGGTGAGGGAACAGAGAAAAAAGCTCATTTAGGAACGACATGAACATGCTGCGTAGGTAGCTTTTTATCAGTAAATATCTCCACTGAGATTAAGAAAAGCAATAGCTTAATAAATTAAGTACTTCCTGGTATGGTTACTGTACTGTATCTCGCCGAAAGAATCTGGATTGTGGTGAGGGAACAGAGAAAAAAGCTCATTTAGGACCTGCACTTACGAAGGGGGTAGGCCGCAGTATATCAGGGAGTAAAACTTCTGAGAATAAAAACAGCTGGAGCTTGTTAAGGTAATTACACAGGGGAAAGGATAATGTACTGGGCACTCCTCAGAAGAATATGATTCTGGTGAGGGGAGAGAGATAAAAGCTCATTTAGGAACGACATGAACATGCTGCGTAGGTAGCTGTTTATCAGTAAATATCTCCACTGAGATTAAGAAAAGCAGTAGCTTAATGAAATAAGTACTTCCTGGTATGGTTCCTGTTCTGGTAACTCCCCAAAAGAATCTGGATTGTGGTGAGGGAACAGAGAAAAAAGCTCATTTAGGACCTGCACTTACGAAGGGGGTAGGCAGCTGTATATCAGGGAGTAAACCTTCTGAGAATAAAAACAGCTGGAGCTTGTTAAGGTAATTACACAGGGGAAAGGATAATGTACTGGGAACTCCTCAGAAGAATCTGATTCTGGTGAGGGGAGAGAGATAAAAGCTCATTTAGGAACGACATGAACATGCTGCTTAGGTAGCTTTTTATCATTAAATAAATACAGTGAGATTAAGAAAATCAGTAGCTTAACAAATTAAGTACTTCCTGGTATGGTTACTGTACTGGTAACTCCCCAAAAGAATCTGGATTGTGGTGAGGGAACAGAGAAAAAAGCTCATTTAGGACTGGCACTTATGAAGTGGGTAGGCAGTTGTATATCAGGGAGTAAACCTTCTGAGAATAAAAACAGCTGGAGCTTGTTAAGGTAATTACACAGGGGAAAGGATAATGTACTGGGAACTCCTCAGAAGAATCTGATTTGTGATGAGGGGAGACAGATAAAAGCTCATTTAGGAACGACATGAACATGCTGCGTAGGTAGCTTTTTATCAGTAAATATCTCCACTGAGATTAAGAGAAGCAGTAGCTTAATAAATTAAGTACTTCCTGGTATGGTTACTGTACTGGTAACTCCCCAAAAGAATCTGGATTGTGGTGAGGGAACAGAGAAAAAAGCTCATTTAGGACCTGCACTTACGAAGGGGGTAGGCAGCTGCATATCAGGGAGTAAACCTTCTGAGAATAAAAACAGCTGGAGGTTGTTAAGGTAATTACACAGGGGAAGGATAATGTACTGGGAACTCCTCAGAAGAATCTGATTTGTGGTGAGGGGAGAGAGATAAAAGCTCATTTAGGAACGACATGAACATGCTGCGTAGGTAGCTGTTTATCAGTAAATATCTCCACTGAGATTAAGAAAAGCAGTAGCTTAATAAATTAAGTACTTCCTGGTATGGTTACTGTACTGGTAACTCCCCAAAAGAATCTGGATTGTGGTGAGGGAACAGAGAAAAAAGCTCATTTAGGACCTGCACTTACGAAGGGGGTAGGCAGCTGTATATCAGGGAGTTAACCTTCTGAGAATAAAAACAGCTGGAGCTTGTTATGGTAATTACACAGGGGAAAGGATAATGTACTGGGAAATCCTCAGAAGAATCTGATTTGTGGTGAGGGGAGAGAGATAAAAGCTCATTTAGGAACGACATGAACATGCTGCGTAGGTAGCTGTTTATCAGTAAATATCTCCACTGAGATTAAGTAAAGCAGTAGCTTAATAAATTAAGTTCTTCCTGGTATGGTTACTGTACTGGTAACTCTCCAAAAGAATCTGGATTGTGGTGAGGGAACAGAGAAAAAAGCTCATTTAGGACCTGCAATTACGAACGGGGTAGGCAGATGTATATCAGGGAGTATCGCTTCTGAGAATAAAAACAGCTGGAGCTTGTTAAGGTAATTACACAGGGGAAAGGATAATGTACTGGGAACTCCTCAGAAGAATCTGATTTGTGGTGAGGGGAGAGAGAAAAAAGCTCATTTAGGAACGACATGAAAATGCTGCATACGTAGCTGTTTATCAGTAAATATCTCCACTGAGATTAAGAAAAGCAGTAGCTTAATAAATTAAGTACTTCCTGGTATGGATACTGTACTGGTAACTCCCCAAAAGTATCTGGATTGTGGTGAGGGAACAGAGAAAAAAGCTCATTTAGGAACGACATGAACATGCTGCGTAGGTAGCTGTTTATCAGTAAATATCTCCACTGAGATTAAGAAAAGCAGTAGCTTAATAAATTAAGTACTTCCTGGAATGGTTACTGTACTGGTAACTCCCCAAAAGAATCTGGATTGTGGTGAGGGAACAGAGAAAAAAGCTCATTTAGGACTTGCACTTACGAAGGGGGTAGGCAGTTGTATATCAGGGAGTAAACCTTCTGAGAATAAAAACAGCTGGAGCTTGTTAAGGTAATTACACAGGGGAAAGGATAATGTACTGGGAACTCCTCAGAAAAATCTGATTTGTGATGAGGGGAGAGAGATAAAAGCTCATTTAGGAACGACATGAACATGCTGCGTAGGTAGCTGTTTACCAGTAAAGATCTCCACTGAGATTAAGAAAAGCAGTAGCTTAATAAATTAAGTACTTCCTGGTATGGTTACTGTACTGGTAACTCCCCAAAAGAATCTTGATTGTGGTGAGGGAACAGAGAAAAAAGCTCATTTAGGACTGGCACTTACGAAGGGGGTAGGCAGTTGTATATCAGGGAGTAAACCTTCTGAGAATAAAAACAGCTGGAGCTTGTTAAGGTAATTACACAGGGGAAAGGATAATGTACTGGGAACTCCTCAGAAGAATCTGATTTGTGATGAGGGGAGACAGATAAAAGCTCATTTAGGAACGACATGAACATGCTGCGTAGGTAGCTTTTTATCAGTAAATATCTCCACTGAGATTAAGAAAAGCAATAGCTTAATAAATTAAGTACTTCCTGGTATGGTTACTGTACTGGTAACTCCCCAAAAGAATCTGGATTGTGGTGAGGGAAGAGAGAAAAAAGCTCATTTAGGACCTGCACTTACGAAGGGGGTAGGCAGCTGCATTTCAGGGAGTAAACCTTCTGAGAATAAAAACAGCTGGAGCTTGTTAAGGTAATTACACAGGGGAAAGGATAATGTACTGGGAACTCCTCAGAAGAATCTGATTCTGGTGAGGGGAGAGAGATAAAAGCTCATTTAGGAACGACATGAACATGCTGCGTAGGTAGCTGTTTATCAGTAATTATCTCCACTGAGATTAAGAAAAGCAGTAGCTTAATGAATTAAGTACTTCCTGGTATGGTTTCGGTTCTGGTAACTCCCCAAAAGAATCTGGATTGTGGTGAGAGAACAGAGAAAAAAGCTCATTTAGGTCCTGCACTTACGAAGGTGGTAGGCAGCTGTATATCAGGGAGTATCTCTTCTGAGAATAAAAACAACTGGAGCTTGTTAAGGTAATTACACAGGGGAAAGGATAATGTACTGGGAACTCCTCAGAAGAATCTGATTTGTGGTGAGGGGAGAGAGAAAAAAGCTCATTTAGGAACGACAAAAACATGCTGCATACGTAGCTGTTTATCAGTAAATATCTCCACTGAGATTAAGAAGAGCAGTAGCTTAATAAATTAAGTACTTCCTGGTATGGATACTGTACTGGTAACTCCCCAAAAGAATCTGGATTGTGATGAGGGAACAGAGAAAAAAGGTCATTAAGGAACGACATGAACATGCTGCGCAGGTAGCTGTTTATCAGTAAATAGCTCCACTGAGATTAAGAAAAGCAGTAGCTTAATAAATTAAGTACTTCCTGGTATGGTTACTCTACTGGTAACTCCCCAAAAGAATCTGGATTGTGGTGAGGGAACAGAGAAAAAAGCTCATTTATGACCTGCACTTACGAAGGGGGTAGGCCGCAGTATATCAGGGAGTAAAACTTCTGAGAATAAAAACAGCTGGAGCTTGTTAAGGTAATTACACAGGGGAATGGATAATGTACTGGGAACTCCTCAGGAGAATCTGATTCTGGTGAGGGGAGAGAGATAAAAGCTCATTTAGGAACGACATGAACATGCTGCATAGGTAGCTGTTTATCAGTAAATATCTCCACTGAGATTAAGAAAAGCAGTAGCTTAATAAAATAAGTACTTCCTTGTATGGTTACTGTACTGTATCTCGCCAAAAGAATCTGGATTGTGGTGAGGTAACAGAGAAAAAAGCTCATTTATGATCTGCACTTACGAAGGGGGTAGGCCGCAGTATATCAGGGAGTAAAACTTCTTAGAATAAAAACAGCTGGAGCTTGTTAAGGTAATTACACAGGGGAAAGGATAATGTACTGGGAACTCCTCAGAAGAATCTGATTTGTGGTGAGGGGAGAGAGAAAAAAGCTCATTTAGGAACGACATGAAAATGCTGCGTAGTTAGCTGTTTATCAGTAAATAAATCCACTGAGATTAAGAAAATCAGTAGCTTAATAAATTAAGTACTTCCTGTTATGGTTACTGTACTGGTAACTCCCCAAAGAATCTGGATTGTGGTGAGGGAACAGAGAAAAAAGCTCATTTAGGACCTGCACTTTCGAAGGGGTAGGCAGCTGTATATCAGGGAGTAAACATTCTGAGAATAAAAACAGCTGGAGCTTGTTAAGGTAATTACACATGGGAAAGGATAATGTACTGGGAACTTCTCAGTAGAAATAGATTTGTGGTGACGGGAGAGAGATAAAAGCTCATTTAGTAACGACATGAACATGCTGCGTAGGTAGCTGTTTATCAGTAAATATCTCCACTGAGATTAAGAAAAGCAGTAGCTTAATAAATTAAGTACTTCCTGGTATGGTTACTGTACTGGTCACTCCCCAAAAGAATCTGGATTGTGGTGAGGGAACAGAGAAAAAATCTCATTTAGGACCTGCAATTACGAACGGGTTAGGCAGCTGTATATCAGGGAGTATCGCTTCTGAGAATAAAAACAGCTGGAGCTTGTTAAGGTAATTACACAGGGGAAAGGATAATGTACTGGGAACTCCTCAGAAGAATCTGATTTGTGGTGAGGGGAGAGAGAAAAAAGCTCATTTAGGAACGACATGAAAATGCTGCATACGTAGCTCTTTATCAGTAAATATCTCCACTGAGATTAAGAAAAGCAGTAGCTTAATAAATTAATTACTTCCTGGTATGGATACTGTACTGGAAACTCCCCAAAAGTATCTGGATTGTGGTGAGGGAACAGAGAAAAAAGCTCATTTAGGAACGACATGAACATGCTGCGTAGGTAGCTGTTTATCAGTAAATATCTCCACTGAGATTAAGAAAAGCAGTAGCTTAATAAGTTAAGTACTTCCTGGTATGGTTACTGTACTGGTAACTCCCCAAAAGAATCTGGATTGTGGTGAGGGAACAGAGAAAAAAGCTCATTTAGGACTTGCACTTACGAAGGGGGTAGGCAGTTGTATATCAGGGCGTAAACCTTCTGAGAATAAAAACAGCTGGAGTTTGTTAAGGTAATTACACAGGGGAAAGGATAATGTACTGGGAACTCCTCAGAAGAATCTGATTTGTGATGAGGGGAGAGAGATAAAAGCTCATTTAGGAACGACATGAACATGCTGCGTAGGTAGCTGTTTATCAGTAAAGATCTCCACTGAGATTAAGAAAAGCAGTAGCTTAATAAATTAAGTACTTCCTGGTATGGTTACTGTACTGGTAACTCCCCAAAAGAATCTGGATTGTGGTGAGGGAACAGAGAAAAAAGCTCATTTAGGACTGGCACTTACGAAGGGGGTAGGCAGTTGTATATCAGGGAGTAAACCTTCTGAGAATAAAAACAGCTGGAGCTTGTTAAGGTAATTACACAGGGGAAAGGATAATGTACTGGGAACTCCTCAGAAGAATCTGATTTGTGATGAGCGGAGAGAGATAAAAGCTCATTTAGGAACGACATGAACATGCTGCGTAGGTAGCTTTTTATCAGTAAATATCTCCACTGAGATTAAGAAAAGCAATAGCTTAATAAATTAAGTACTTCCTGGTATGGTTACTGTACTGTATCTCGCCGAAAGAATCTGGATTGTGGTGAGGTAACAGAGAAAAAAGCTCATTTAGGACCTGCACTTACGAAGGGGGTAGGCCGCAGTATATCAGGGAGTAAAACTTCTGAGAATAAAAACAGCTGGAGCTTGTTAAGGTAATTACACAGGGGAAAGGATAATGTACTGGGCACTCCTCAGAAGAATATGATTCTGGTGAGGGGAGAGAGATAAAAGCTCATTTAGGAACGACATGAACATGCTGCTTAGGTAGCTTTTTATCAGTAAATAAATACAGTGAGATTAAGAAAATCAGTAGCTTAACAAATTAAGTACTTCCTGGTATGGTTACTGTACTGGTAACTCCCCAAAAGAATCTGGATTGTGGTGAGGGAACAGAGAAAAAAGCTCATTTAGGACTGGCACTTATGAAGTGGGTAGGCAGTTGTATATCAGGGAGTAAACCTTCTGAGAATAAAAACAGCTGGAGCTTGTTAAGGTAATTACACAGGGGAAAGGATAATGTACTGGGAACTACTCAGAAGAATCTGATTTGTGATGAGGGGAGACAGATAAAAGCTCATTTAGGAACGACATGAACATGCTGCGTAGGTAGCTTTTTATCAGTAAATATCGCCACTGAGATTAAGAGAAGCAGTAGCTTAATAAATTAAGTACTTCCTGGTATGGTTACTGTACTGGTAACTCCCCAAAAGAATCTGGATTGTGGTGAGGGAACAGAGAAAAAAGCTCATTTAGGACCTGCACTTACGAAGGGGGTAGGCAGCTGCATATCAGGGAGTAAACCTTCTGAGAATAAAAACAGCTGGAGCTTGTTAAGGTAATTACACAGGGGAAGGATAATGTACTGGGAACTCCTCAGAAGAATCTGATTTGTGGTGAGGGGAGAGAGATAAAAGCTCATTTAGGAACGACATGAACATGCTGCGTAGGTAGCTGTTTATCAGTAAATATCTCCACTGAGATTAAGAAAAGCAGTAGCTTAATAAATTAAGTATTTCCTGGTATGGTTACTGTACTGGTAACTCCCCAAAAGAATCTGGATTGTGGTGAGGGAACAGAGAAAAAAGCTCATTTAGGACCTGCACTTACGAAGGGGGTAGGCAGCTGTATATCAGGGAGTTAACCTTCTGAGAATAAAAACAGCTGGAGCTTGTTATGGTAATTACACAGGGGAAAGGATAATGTACTGGGAAATCCTCAGAAGAATCTGATTTGTGGTGAGGGGAGAGAGATAAAAGCTCATTTAGGAACGACATGAACATGCTGCGTAGGTAGCGGTTTATCAGTAAATATCTCCACTGAGATTAAGTAAAGCAGTAGCTTAATAAATTAAGTTCTTCCTGGTATGGTTACTGTACTGGTAACTCTCCAAAAGAATCTGGATTGTGGTGAGGGAACAGAGAAAAAAGCTCATTTAGGACCTGCAATTACGAACGGGGTAGGCAGCTGTATATCAGGGAGTATCGCTTCTGAGAATAAAAACAGCTGGAGCTTGTTAAGGTAATTACACAGGGGAAAGGATAATGTACTGGGAACTCCTCAGAAGAATCTGATTTGTGGTGAGGGGAGAGAGAAAAAAGCTCATTTAGGAACGACATGAAAATGCTGCATACGTAGCTGTTTATCAGTAAATATCTCCACTGAGATTAAGAAAAGCAGTAGCTTAATAAATTAAGTACTTCCTGGTATGGATACTGTACTGGTAACTCCCCAAAAGTATCTGGATTGTGGTGAGGGAACAGAGAAAAAAGCTCATTTAGGAACGACATGAACATGCTGCGTAGGTAGCTGTTTATCAGTAAATATCTCCACTGAGATTAAGAAAAGCAGTAGCTTAATAAATTAAGTACTTCCTGGAATGGTTACTGTACTGGTAACTCCCCAAAAGAATCTGGATTGTGGTGAGGGAACAGAGAAAAAAGCTCATTTAGGACTTGCACTTACGAAGGGGGTAGGCAGTTGTATATCAGGGAGTAAACCTTCTGAGAATAAAAACAGCTGGAGCTTGTTAAGGTAATTACACAGGGGAAAGGATAATGTACTGGGAACTCCTCAGAAAAATCTGATTTGTGATGAGGGGAGAGAGATAAAAGCTCATTTAGGAACGACATGAACATGCTGCGTAGGTAGCTGTTTACCAGTAAAGATCTCCACTGAGATTAAGAAAAGCAGTAGCTTAATAAATTAAGTACTTCCTGGTATGGTTACTGTACTGGTAACTCCCCAAAAGAATCTTGATTGTGGTGAGGGAACAGAGAAAAAAGCTCATTTAGGACTGGCACTTACGAAGGGGGTAGGCAGTTGTATATCAGGGAGTAAACCTTCTGAGAATAAAAACAGCTGGAGCTTGTTAAGGTAATTACACAGGGGAAAGGATAATGTACTGGGAACTCCTCAGAAGAATCTGATTTGTGATGAGGGGAGACAGATAAAAGCTCATTTAGGAACGACATGAACATGCTGCGTAGGTAGCTTTTTATCAGTAAATATCTCCACTGAGATTAAGAAAAGCAGTAGCTTAATAAATTAAGTACTTCCTGGTATGGTTACTGTACTGGTAACTCCCCAAAAGAATCTGGATTGTGGTGAGGGAAGAGAGAAAAAAGCTCATTTAGGACCTGCACTTACGAAGGGGGTAGGCAGCTGCATATCAGGGAGTAAACCTTCTGAGAATAAAAACAGCTGGAGCTTGTTAAGGTAATTACACAGGGGAAAGGATAATGTACTGGGAACTCCTCAGAAGAATCTGATTCTGGTGAGGGGAGAGAGATAAAAGCTCATTTAGGAACGACATGAACATGCTGCGTAGGTAGCTGTTTATCAGTAAATATCTCCACTGAGATTAAGAAAAGCAGTAGCTTAATGAATTAAGTACTTCCTGGTATGGTTTCGGTTCTGGTAACTCCCCAAAAGAATCTGGATTGTGGTGAGAGAACAGAGAAAAAAGCTCATTTAGGACCTGCACTTACGAAGGTGGTAGGCAGCTGTATATCAGGGAGTATCTCTTCTGAGAATAAAAACAACTGGAGCTTGTTAAGGTAATTACACAGGGGAAAGGATAATGTACTGGGAACTCCTCAGAAGAATCTGATTTGTGGTGAGGGGAGAGAGAAAAAAGCTCATTTAGGAACGACAAAAACATGCTGCATACGTAGCTGTTTATCAGTAAATATCTCCACTGAGATTAAGAAGAGCAGTAGCTTAATAAATTAAGTACTTCCTGGTATGGATACTGTACTGGTAACTCCCCAAAAGAATCTGGATTGTGATGAGGGAACAGAGAAAAAAGGTCATTAAGGAACGACATGAACATGCTGCGCAGGTAGCTGTTTATCAGTAAATAGCTCCACTGAGATTAAGAAAAGCAGTATCTTAATAAATTAAGTACTTCCTGGTATGGTTACTCTACTGGTAACTCCCCAAAAGAATCTGGATTGTGGTGAGGGAACAGAGAAAAAAGCTCATTTAGGACCTGCACTTACGAAGGGGGTAGGCAGCTGTATATCAGGGAGTAAACCTTCTGAGAATAAAAACAGCTGGAGCTTGTTAAGGTAATTACACAGGGGAAAGGATCATGTACTGGGAACTCCTCAGAAGAATCTGATTTGTGGTGAGGGGAGAGAGATAAAAGCTCATTTAGGAACGACATGAACATGCTGCGTAGGTAGCTGTTTATCAGTAAATATCTCCACTGAGATTAAGAAAAGCAGTAGCTTAATAAAATAAGTACTTCCTTGTATGGTTACTGTACTGTATCTCGCCAAAAGAATCTGGATTGTGGTGAGGTAACAGAGAAAAAAGCTCATTTATGACCTGCACTTACGAAGGGGGTAGGCCGCAGTATATCAGGGAGTAAAACTTCTGAGAATAAAAACTGCTGGAGCTTGTTAAGGTAATTACACAGGGGAATGGATAATGTACTGGGAACTCCTCAGGAGAATCTGATTCTGGTGAGGGGAGAGAGATAAAAGCTCATTTAGGAACGACATGAACATGCTGCGTAGGTAGCTGTTTATCAGTAAATATCTCCACTGAGATTAAGAAAAGCAGTAGCTTAATAAATTAAGTACTTCCTGGTATGGTTACTGTACTGGTAACTCCCCAAAGAATCTGGATTGTGGTGAGGGAACAGAAAAAAAAAGCTCATTTAGGACCTGCACTTTGAAGGGGTAGGCAGCTGTATATCAGGGAGTAAACATTCTGAGAATAAAAACAGCTGGAGCTTGTTAAGGTAATTACACAGGGGAAAGGATAATGTACTGGGAACTTCTCAGTAGAAATAGATTTGTGGTGACGGGAGAGAGATAAAAGCTCATTTAGGAACGACATGAACATGCTGCGTAGGTAGCTGTTTATCAATAAATATCTCGACTGAGATTAAGAAAAGCAGTAGCTTAATAAATTAAGTACTTCCTGGTATGGTTACTGTACTGGTAACTCCCCAAAAGAATCTGGATTGTGGTGAGGGAACAGAGAAAAAATCTCATTTAGGACCTGCAATTACGAACGGGTTAGGCAGCTGTATATCAGGGAGTATCGCTTCTTAGAATAAAAACAGCTGGAGCTTGTTAAGGTAATTACACAGGGGAAAGGATAATGTACTGGGAACTCCTCAGAAGAATCTGATTTGTGGTGAGGGGAGAGAGAAAAAAGCTCATTTAGGAACGACATGAAAATGCTGCATACGTAGCTGTTTATCAGTAAATATCTCCACTGAGATTAAGAAAAGCAGTAGCTTAATAAATTAATTACTTCCTGGTATGGATACTGTACTGGAAACTCCCCAAAAGTATCTGGATTGTGGTGAGGGAACAGAGAAAAAAGCTCATTTAGGAACGACATGAACATGCTGCGTAGGTAGCTGTTTATCAGTAAATATCTCCACTGAGATTAAGAAAAGCAGTAGCTTAATAAGTTAAGTACTTCCTGGTATGGTTACTGTACTGGTAACTCCCCAAAAGAATCTGGATTGTGGTGAGGGAACAAAGAAAAAAGCTCATTTAGGACTTGCACTTACGAAGGGGGTAGGCAGTTGTATATCAGGGAGTAAACATTCTGAGAATAAAAACAGCTGGAGCTTGTTAAGGTAATTACACAGGGGCAAGGATAATGTACTGGGAACTCCTCAGAAGAATCTGATTTGTGATGAAGGGAGAGAGATAAAAGCTCATTTAGGAACGACATGAAAATGATGCATACGTAGCTGTTTATCAGTAAATATCTCCACTGAGATTAAGAAAAGCAGTAGCTTAATAAATTAAGTACTTCCTGGTATGGATACTGTACTGGTAACTCCCCAAAAGTATCTGGATTGTGGTGAGGGAACAGAGAAAAAAGCTCATTTAGGAACGACATGAACATGCTGCATAGGTAGCTGTTTATCAGTAAATATCTCCACTGAGATTAAGAAAAGCAGTAGCTTAATAAGTTAAGTACTTCCTGGTATGGTTACTGTACTGGTAACTCCCCAAAAGAATCTGGATTGTGGTGAGGGAACAGAGAAAAAAGCTCATTTCGGACTTGCACTTACGAAGGGGGTAGGCAGTTGTATATCAGGGCGTAAACCTTCTGAGAATAAAAACAGCTGGAGTTTGTTAAGGTAATTACACAGGGGAACGGATAATGTACTGGGAACTCCTCAGAAGAATCTGATTTGTGATGAGGGGAGAGAGATAAAAGCTCATTTAGGAACGACATGAACATGCTGCGTAGGTAGCTGTTTATCAGTAAAGATCTCCACGGAGATTAAGAAAAGCAGTAGCTTAATAAATTAAGTACTTCCTGGTATGGTTACTGTACTGGTAACTCCCCAAAAGAATCTGGATTGTGGTGAGGGAACAGAGAAAAAAGCTCATTTAGGACTGGCACTTACGAAGGGGGTAGGCAGTTGTATATCAGGGAGTAAACCTTCTGAGAATAAAAACAGCTGGAGCTTGTTAAGGTAATTACACAGGGGAAAGGATAATGTACTGGAAACTCCTCAGAAGAATCTGATTTGTGATGAGGGGAGAGAGATAAAAGCTCATTTAGGAACGACATGAACATGCTGCGTAGGTAGCTTTTTATCAGTAAATATCTCCACTGAGATTAAGAAAAGCAGTAGCTTAATTAATTAAGTACTTCCTGGTATGGTTACTGTACTGTATCTCGCCAAAAGAATCTGGATTGTGGTGAGGGAACAGAGAAAAAAGCTCATTTAGGACCTGCACTTACGAAGGGGGTAGGCCGCAGTATATCAGGGAGTAAAACTTCTGAGAATAAAAACAGCTGGAGCTTGTTAAGGTAATTACACAGGGGAAAGGATAATGTACTGGGAACTCCTCAGAAGAATCTGATTTGTGGTGAGGGGAGAGAGATAATAGCTCATTTAAGAACGACATGAACATGCTGCTTAGGTAGCTGTTTATCAGTAAATGTCTCCACTGAGATTAAGAAAAGCAGTAGCTTAGTAAATTAAGTACTTCCTGGTATGGTTACTGTACTGGTAACTCCCCAAAAGAATCTGGATTGTGGTGAAGGAACAGAGAAAAAAGCTCATTTAGGACCTGAAATTACGAAGGGGGTAGGCAGCTGTATATCAGGGAGTATCTCTTCTGAGAATAAAAACAGCTGGAGCTTGTTAAGGTAATTACACAGGGGAAAGTATAATGTACTGGGAACTCCTCAGAAGAATCTGATTTGTGGTGAGGGGAGAGAGAAAAAAGCTCATTTAGGAACGACATGAACATGCTGCATACGTAGCTGTTTATCAGTAAATATCTCCACTGAGATTAAGAAGAGCAGTAGCTTAATAAATTAAGTACTTCCTGGTATGGATACTGTACTGGTAACTCCCCAAAAGAATCTGGATTGTGATGAGGGAACAGAGAAAAAAGGTCATTAAGGAACGACATGAACATGCTGCGCAGGTAGCTGTTTATCAGTAAATAGCTCCACTGAGATTAAGAAAAGCAGTATCTTAATAAATTAAGTACTTCCTGGTATGGTTACTCTACTGGTAACTCCCCAAAAGAATCTGGATTGTGGTGAGGGAACAGAGAAAAAAGCTCATTTAGGACCTGCACTTACGAAGGGGGTAGGCAGCTGTATATCAGGGAGTAAACCTTCTGAGAATAAAAACAGCTGGAGCTTGTTAAGGTAATTACACAGGGGAAAGGATCATGTACTGGGAACTCCTCAGAAGAATCTGATTTGTGGTGAGGGGAGAGAGATAAAAGCTCATTTAGGAACGACATGAACATGCTGCGTAGGTAGCTGTTTATCAGTAAATATCTCCACTGAGATTAAGAAAAGCAGTAGCTTAATAAAATAAGTACTTCCTTGTATGGTTACTGTACTGTATCTCGCCAAAAGAATCTGGATTGTGGTGAGGTAACAGAGAAAAAAGCTCATTTATGACCTGCACTTACGAAGGGGGTAGGCCGCAGTATATCAGGGAGTAAAACTTCTGAGAATAAAAACTGCTGGAGCTTGTTAAGGTAATTACACAGGGGAATGGATAATGTACTGGGAACTCCTCAGGAGAATCTGATTCTGGTGAGGGGAGAGAGATAAAAGCTCATTTAGGAACGACATGAACATGCTGCGTAGGTAGCTGTTTATCAGTAAATATCTCCACTGAGATTAAGAAAAGCAGTAGCTTAATAAATTAAGTACTTCCTGGTATGGTTACTGTACTGGTAACTCCCCAAAGAATCTGGATTGTGGTGAGGGAACAGAAAAAAAAGCTCATTTAGGACCTGCACTTTGAAGGGGTAGGCAGCTGTATATCAGGGAGTAAACATTCTGAGAATAAAAACAGCTGGAGCTTGTTAAGGTAATTACACAGGGGAAAGGATAATGTACTGGGAACTTCTCAGTAGAAATAGATTTGTGGTGACGGGAGAGAGATAAAAGCTCATTTAGGAACGACATGAACATGCTGCGTAGGTAGCTGTTTATCAATAAATATCTCGACTGAGATTAAGAAAAGCAGTAGCTTAATAAATTAAGTACTTCCTGGTATGGTTACTGTACTGGTAACTCCCCAAAAGAATCTGGATTGTGGTGAGGGAACAGAGAAAAAATCTCATTTAGGACCTGCAATTACGAACGGGTTAGGCAGCTGTATATCAGGGAGTATCGCTTCTTAGAATAAAAACAGCTGGAGCTTGTTAAGGTAATTACACAGGGGAAAGGATAATGTACTGGGAACTCCTCAGAAGAATCTGATTTGTGGTGAGGGGAGAGAGAAAAAAGCTCATTTAGGAACGACATGAAAATGCTGCATACGTAGCTGTTTATCAGTAAATATCTCCACTGAGATTAAGAAAAGCAGTAGCTTAATAAATTAATTACTTCCTGGTATGGATACTGTACTGGAAACTCCCCAAAAGTATCTGGATTGTGGTGAGGGAACAGAGAAAAAAGCTCATTTAGGAACGACATGAACATGCTGCGTAGGTAGCTGTTTATCAGTAAATATCTCCACTGAGATTAAGAAAAGCAGTAGCTTAATAAGTTAAGTACTTCCTGGTATGGTTACTGTACTGGTAACTCCCCAAAAGAATCTGGATTGTGGTGAGGGAACAAAGAAAAAAGCTCATTTAGGACTTGCACTTACGAAGGGGGTAGGCAGTTGTATATCAGGGAGTAAACATTCTGAGAATAAAAACAGCTGGAGCTTGTTAAGGTAATTACACAGGGGCAAGGATAATGTACTGGGAACTCCTCAGAAGAATCTGATTTGTGATGAAGGGAGAGAGATAAAAGCTCATTTAGGAACGACATGAAAATGATGCATACGTAGCTGTTTATCAGTAAATATCTCCACTGAGATTAAGAAAAGCAGTAGCTTAATAAATTAAGTACTTCCTGGTATGGATACTGTACTGGTAACTCCCCAAAAGTATCTGGATTGTGGTGAGGGAACAGAGAAAAAAGCTCATTTAGGAACGACATGAACATGCTGCATAGGTAGCTGTTTATCAGTAAATATCTCCACTGAGATTAAGAAAAGCAGTAGCTTAATAAGTTAAGTACTTCCTGGTATGGTTACTGTACTGGTAACTCCCCAAAAGAATCTGGATTGTGGTGAGGGAACAGAGAAAAAAGCTCATTTCGGACTTGCACTTACGAAGGGGGTAGGCAGTTGTATATCAGGGCGTAAACCTTCTGAGAATAAAAACAGCTGGAGTTTGTTAAGGTAATTACACAGGGGAACGGATAATGTACTGGGAACTCCTCAGAAGAATCTGATTTGTGATGAGGGGAGAGAGATAAAAGCTCATTTAGGAACGACATGAACATGCTGCGTAGGTAGCTGTTTATCAGTAAAGATCTCCACGGAGATTAAGAAAAGCAGTAGCTTAATAAATTAAGTACTTCCTGGTATGGTTACTGTACTGGTAACTCCCCAAAAGAATCTGGATTGTGGTGAGGGAACAGAGAAAAAAGCTCATTTAGGACTGGCACTTACGAAGGGGGTAGGCAGTTGTATATCAGGGAGTAAACCTTCTGAGAATAAAAACAGCTGGAGCTTGTTAAGGTAATTACACAGGGGAAAGGATAATGTACTGGAAACTCCTCAGAAGAATCTGATTTGTGATGAGGGGAGAGAGATAAAAGCTCATTTAGGAACGACATGAACATGCTGCGTAGGTAGCTTTTTATCAGTAAATATCTCCACTGAGATTAAGAAAAGCAGTAGCTTAATTAATTAAGTACTTCCTGGTATGGTTACTGTACTGTATCTCGCCAAAAGAATCTGGATTGTGGTGAGGGAACAGAGAAAAAAGCTCATTTAGGACCTGCACTTACGAAGGGGGTAGGCCGCAGTATATCAGGGAGTAAAACTTCTGAGAATAAAAACAGCTGGAGCTTGTTAAGGTAATTACACAGGGGAAAGGATAATGTACTGGGAACTCCTCAGAAGAATCTGATTTGTGGTGAGGGGAGAGAGATAATAGCTCATTTAAGAACGACATGAACATGCTGCTTAGGTAGCTGTTTATCAGTAAATGTCTCCACTGAGATTAAGAAAAGCAGTAGCTTAGTAAATTAAGTACTTCCTGGTATGGTTACTGTACTGGTAACTCCCCAAAAGAATCTGGATTGTGGTGAAGGAACAGAGAAAAAAGCTCATTTAGGACCTGAAATTACGAAGGGGGTAGGCAGCTGTATATCAGGGAGTATCTCTTCTGAGAATAAAAACAGCTGGAGCTTGTTAAGGTAATTACACAGGGGAAAGTATAATGTACTGGGAACTCCTCAGAAGAATCTGATTTGTGGTGAGGGGAGAGAGAAAAAAGCTCATTTAGGAACGACATGAACATGCTGCATACGTAGCTGTTTATCAGTAAATATCTCCACTGAGATTAAGAAGAGCAGTAGCTTAATAAATTAAGTACTTCCTGGTATGGATACTGTACTGGTAACTCCCCAAAAGAATCTGGATTGTGATGAGGGAACAGAGAAAAAACGTCATTAAGGATCCACAAGAACATGCTTCGTAGGTAGCTGTTTATCAGTAAATAGCTCCACTGAGATTAAGAAAAGCAGTAGCTTAATAAATTAAGTACTTCCTGGTATGGTTACTCTACTGGTAACTCCCCAAAAGAATCTGGATTGTGGTGAGGGAACAGAGAAAAAAGCTCATTTAGGACCTGCACTTACGAAGGGGATAGGCAGCTGTATATCAGGGAGTAAACCTTCTGAGAATAAAAACAGCTGGATCTTGTTAAGGTAATTACACAGGGGAAAGGATAATGTACTGGGAACTCCTCAGAAGAATCTGATTTGTGGTGAGGGGAGAGAGATAAAAGCTCATTTAAGAACGACATGAACATGCTGCGTAGGTAGCTGTTTATCAGTAAATATCTCCACTGAGATTAAGAAAAGCAGTAGCTTAATAAATTAAGTACTTCCTGGTATGGTTACTGTACTGGTAACTCCCCAAAAGAATCTGGATTGTGGTGAGGGAAGAGAGAAAAAAGCTCATTTAGGACCTGCACTTACGAAGGGGGTAGGCAGCTGCATATCAGGGAGTAAACCTTCTGAGAATAAAAACAGCTGGAGCTTGTTAAGGTAATTACACAGGGGAAAGGATAATGTACTGGGAACTCCTCAGAAGAATCTGATTCTGGTGAGGGGAGAGAGATAAAAGCTCATTTAGGAACGACATGAACATGCTGCGTAGGTAGCTGTTTATCAGTAAATATCTCCACTGAGATTAAGAAAAGCAGTAGCTTAATGAATTAAGTACTTCCTGGTATGGTTTCGGTTCTGGTAACTCCCCAAAAGAATCTGGATTGTGGTGAGAGAACAGAGAAAAAAGCTCATTTAGGACCTGCACTTACGAAGGTGGTAGGCAGCTGTATATCAGGGAGTATCTCTTCTGAGAATAAAAACAACTGGAGCTTGTTAAGGTAATTACACAGGGGAAAGGATAATGTACTGGGAACTCCTCAGAAGAATCTGATTTGTGGTGAGGGGAGAGAGAAAAAAGCTCATTTAGGAACGACAAAAACATGCTGCATACGTAGCTGTTTATCAGTAAATATCTCCACTGAGATTAAGAAGAGCAGTAGCTTAATAAATTAAGTACTTCCTGGTATGGATACTGTACTGGTAACTCCCCAAAAGAATCTGGATTGTGATGAGGGAACAGAGAAAAAAGGTCATTAAAGAACGACATGAACATGCTGCGCAGGTAGCTGTTTATCAGTAAATAGCTCCACTGAGATTAAGAAAAGCAGTATCTTAATAAATTAAGTACTTCCTGGTATGGTTACTCTACTGGTAACTCCCCAAAAGAATCTGGATTGTGGTGAGGGAACAGAGAAAAAAGCTCATTTAGGACCTGCACTTACGAAGGGGGTAGGCAGCTGTATATCAGGGAGTAAACCTTCTGAGAATAAAAACAGCTGGAGCTTGTTAAGGTAATTACACAGGGGAAAGGATCATGTACTGGGAACTCCTCAGAAGAATCTGATTTGTGGTGAGGGGAGAGAGATAAAAGCTCATTTAGGAACGACATGAACATGCTGCGTAGGTAGCTGTTTATCAGTAAATATCTCCACTGAGATTAAGAAAAGCAGTAGCTTAATAAAATAAGTACTTCCTTGTATGGTTACTGTACTGTATCTCGCCAAAAGAATCTGGATTGTGGTGAGGTAACAGAGAAAAAAGCTCATTTATGACCTGCACTTACGAAGGGGGTAGGCCGCAGTATATCAGGGAGTAAAACTTCTGAGAATAAAAACTGCTGGAGCTTGTTAAGGTAATTACACAGGGGAATGGATAATGTACTGGGAACTCCTCAGGAGAA
>NW_025961522.1:0-46401 GCF_023159225.1 Perognathus longimembris pacificus
TTTCTCTGTTCCCTCACCACAATCCAAATTCTCTTGGGGAGTTACCAGTACAGTAACCATACCAGGAAGTACTTAATTTATTAAGCTACTGCTTTTCTTAATCTCAGTGGAGATATTTACTGATAAACAGCTACCTATGCAGCATGTTCATGGCATTCCTAAATGAGTTATTATCTCTCCCCTCACCACAAATCAGATTCCTCTGAGGAGTTCAAAGTACATTATCCTTTCCCCTTTGTAATTACCTTAACATTCTCCAGGTGTTTTTATTCTCAGAAGGTTTACTCCCTGATATACAGATGCCTACCCCCTTCGTAAGTGCAGGTCTTAAATGAGCTTTTTTCTCTGTTCCCTCACCACAATCCAGATTCTTTTGGGGAGTTACCAGTACAGTAACCATACCAGGAAGTACTTAATTTATTAAGCTACTGCTTTTCTTAATCTCAGTGAGATATTTACTGATAAACAGCTACCTACGCAGCATGTTCATGTCGTTGCTAAATGAGCTTTTATCTCTCTGCCCTCACCACAAATCAGATTTTTCTGAGGAGTTCCCAGTACATTATCCTTTCCCCTGTGTAATTACCTTAACAAGCTCCAGCTGTTTTTATTCTCAGAAGGTTTACTCCCTGATATACAGCTGCCTACCCCCTTCGTAAGTGCAGGTCCTAAATGAGTTTTTTTCTCTGTTCCCTCACCACAATCCAGATTCTTTTGGGGAGTTACCAGTACAGTAACCATACCAGGAAGTACTTAATATATTAAGCTACTGCTTTTCTTAATCTCAGTGGAGATATTTACTGATAAACAGCTACCTACGCAGCATGTCCATGTCGTTCCTAAATGAGCTTTTATCTCTCTGCCCTCACCACAAATCAGATTCTTCTGAGGAGTTCCCAGTACATTATCCTTTCCCCTGTGTAATTACCTTAATAAGCTCCAGCTGTTTTTATTCTCAGAAGGTTTACTCCCTGATATACAGCTGCCTACCCCCTTCGTAAGTGCAGGTCCTAAATGAGCTTTTTTCTCTGTTCCCTCACCACAATCCAGATTCTTTTGGGGAGTTACCAGTACAGTAACCATACCAGGAAGCACTTAATTTATTAAGCTACTGCTTTTCTTAATCTCAGTGGAGATATTTACTGAAAAACAGCTACCTACGCAGCATGTTCATTTCGTTCCTAAATGACCTATTTTCTCTCTCCCCTCACCACAAATCAGTTTCTTCTGAGGAGTTCCCAGTACTTTATCCTTTCCCCTGTGTAATTACCTTAACAATTTCCAGCTGTTTTAATTCTCAGAAGGTTTACTCCCTGATATACAGCTGCCTACCCCCTTCGTAAGTGCAGGTCCTAATAAGCTATTTTCTCTGTTCCCTCACCACAATCCAGATTTTTTGGGGAGTTACCAGTACAGTAACCATACCCGGAAGTACTTAATTTATTAAGCTACTGCTTTTCTTAATCTCAGTGGAGATATTTACTGAAAAACAGCTACCTACGCAGCATGTTCATTTCGTTCCTAAATGACCTATTTTCTCTCTCCCCTCACCACAAATCAGTTTCTTCTGAGGAGTTCCCAGTACTTTATCCTTTCCCCTGTGTAATTACCTTAACAAGCTCCAGCTGTTTTTATTGTCAGAAAGTTTACTCCCTGATATACAGCTGCCTACCCCCTTCGTAAGTGCAGGTCCTAAATGAGCTTTTTTCTCTGTTCCCTCACCACAATCCAGATTCTTTTGGGGAGTTACCAGTACAGTAACCATACCAGGAAGTACTTAGTTTATTAAGCAACTGCTTTTCTTAATCTCAGGGGAGATATTTACTGATAAACAGCTACCTACGCAGCATGTTCAAGTCGTTCCTAAATGAGCTTTTATCTCTCTGCCCTCACCACAAATCAGATTCTTCTGAGGAGTTCCCAGTACATTATCCTTTCCCCTGTGTAATTACCTTAACAAGCTCCAGCTGTTTTTATTCTCAGAAGGTTTACTCCCTGATATACAGCTGCCTACCCCCTTCGTAATTGCAGGTCCTAAATGAGTTTTTTTCTCTGTTCCCTCACCACAATCCAGATTCTTTTGGGAGTTACCAGTACAATAACCATACCAGGAAGTACTTAATTTATTAAGCTACTGCTTTTCTTAATCTCAGTGGAGATATTTACTGATAAACAGCTACCTACGCAGCATGTTCATGTCGTTCCTAAATGATCTTTTATCTCTCTGCCCTCACCACAAATCAGATTCTTCTGAGGAGTTCCCAGTACATTATCCTTTCCCCTGTGTAATTACCTTAACAAGCTCCAGCTGTGTTTATTCTCAGAAGGTTTACTCCCTGATATACAGCTGCCTACCCCCTTCGTAAGTGCAGGTCCTAAATGAGCTTTTTTCCCTGTTCCCTCACCACAATCCAGATTCTTTTGGGTAGTTTCCAGTACAGTAACCATACCAGGAAGTACTTAATTTATTAAGCTACTGCTTTTCTTAATCTCAGTGGAGATATTTACTGATAAACAGCTACCTACGCAGCATGTCCATGTCGTTCCTAATGAGCTTTTATCTCTCTACCCTCACCACAAATCAGATTCTTCTGAGGAGTTCCCAGTACATTATCCTTTCCCCTGTGTAATTACTTTAACAAGCTCCAGCTGTTTTTATTCTCAGAAGGTTTAATCCCTGATATACAGCTGCCTACCCCCTTCGTAAGTGCAGGTCCTAAATGAGCTTTTTTCTCTGTTCCCTCACCACAATCCAGATTCTTTTGGGGAGTTACCAGTACTGTAACCATACCAGGAAGTACTTAATTTATTAAGCTACTGCTTTTCTTAATCTCAGTGGAGATATTTAGTGATAAACAGCTAACTACGCAGCATGTTCATGTCTTTCCTAAATGAGCTTTCATCTCTCTGCCCTCACCACAAATCAGATTCTTCTGAGGAGTTCCCAGTACATTATCCTTTCCCTGTGTAATTACCTTAACAAGCTCCAGCTGTTTTTATTGTCAGAAAGTTTACTCCCTGATATACAGCTGCCTACCCCCTTCGTAAGTGCAGGTCCTAAATGAGCTTTTTTCTCTGTTCCCTCACCACAATCCAGATTCTTTTGGGAGTTACCAGTACAGTAACCATACCAGGAAGTACTTAGTTTATTAAGCAACTGCTTTTCTTAATCTCAGGGGAGATATTTACTGATAAACAGCTACCTATGCAGCATGTTCATGTCGTTCCTAAATGAGCTTTTATCTCTCTGCCCTCACCACAAATCAGATTCTTCTGAGGAGTTCCCAGTACATTATCCTTTCCCCTGTGTAATTACCTTAACAAGCTCCAGCTGTTTTTATTCTCAGAAGGTTTACTCCCTGATATACAGCTGCCTACCCCCTTCGTAATTGCAGGTCCTAAATGAGCTTTTTTCTCTGTTCCCTCACCACAATCCAGATTCTTTTGGGGAGTTACCAGTACAATAACCATACCAGGAAGTACTTAATTTATTAAGCTACTGCTTTTCTTAATCTCAGTGGAGATATTTACTGATAAACAGCTACCTACGCAGCATGTTCATGTCGTTCCTAAATGATCTTTTATCTCTCTGCCCTCACCACAAATCAGATTCTTCTGAGGAGTTCCCAGTACATTATCCTTTCCCCTGTGTAATTACCTTAACAAGCTCCAGCTGTGTTTATTCTCAGAAGGTTTACTCCCTGATATACAGCTGCCTACCCCCTTCCTAAGTGCAGGTCCTAAATGAGCTTTTTTCTCTGTTCCCTCACCACAATCCAATTTCTCTTGGGGAGTTACCAGTACAGTAACCATACCAGGAAGTACTTAATTTATTAAGCTACTGCTTTTCTTAATCTCAGTGAGATATTTACTGATAAACAGCTACCTATGCAGCATGTTCATGGCATTCCTAAATGAGTTATTATCTCTCCCCTCACCACAAATCAGATTCTTCTGAGGAGTTCAACGTACATTATCCTTTCCCCTTTGTAATTACCTTAACATTCTCCAGGTGTTTTTATTCTCAGAAGGTTTACTCCCTGATATACAGATGCCTACCCCCTTCGTAAGTGCAGGTCTTAAATGAGCTTTTTTCTCTGTTCCCTCACCACAATCCAGATTCTTTTGGGGAGTTACCAGTACAGTAACCATACCAGGAAGTACTTAATTTATTAAGCTACTGCTTTTCTTAATCTCAGTGGAGATATTTACTGATGAACAGCTACCTACGCAGCATGTTCATGTCGTTCCTAAATGAGCTTTTATCTCTCTGCCCTCACCACAAATCAGATTCTTCTGAGGAGTTCCCAGTACATTATCCTTTCCCCTGTGTAATTACCTTAACAAGCTCCAGCTGTTTTTATTCTCAGAAGGTTTACTCCCTGATATACAGCTGCCTACCCCCTTCGTAAGTGCATGTCCTAAATGAGTTTTTTTCTCTGTTCCCCTCACCACAATCCAGATTCTTTTGGGGAGTTACCAGTACAGTAACCATACCAGGAAGTACTTAGTTTATTAAGCAACTGCTTTTCTTAATCTCAGGGGAGATATTTACTGATAAACAGCTACCTACGCAGCATGTTCATGTCGTTCCTAAATGAGCTTTTATCTCTCTGCCCTCACCACAAATCAGATTCTTCTGAGGAGTTCCCAGTACATTATCCTTTCCCCTGGGTAATTACCTTAACAAGCTCCAGCTGTGTTTATTCTCAGATGGTTTACTCCCTGATATACAGCTGCCTAC
Source organism: Perognathus longimembris pacificus (assembly GCF_023159225.1). Classification (NCBI taxonomy): domain Eukaryota; kingdom Metazoa; phylum Chordata; class Mammalia; order Rodentia; family Heteromyidae; genus Perognathus; species Perognathus longimembris. The sequence goes on from NW_025961522.1 coordinate 4,745, forward strand.
CCCCTTCCTAAGTGCAGGTCCTAAATGAGCTTTTTTCTCTGTTCCCTCACCACAATCCAAATTCTCTTGGGGAGTTACCAGTACAGTAACCATACCAGGAAGTACTTAATTTATTAAGCTACTGCTTTTCTTAATCTCAGTGGAGATATTTACTGATAAACAGCTACCTATGCAGCATGTTCATTGCATTCCTAAATGAGTTATTATCTCTCCCCTCAGCACAAATCAGATTCTTCTGAGGAGTTCAAAGTACATTATCCTTTCCCCTTTGTAATTACCTTAACATTCTCCAGGTGTTTTTATTCTCAGAAGGTTTACTCCCTGATATACAGATGCCTACCCCCTTCGTAAGTGCAGGTCTTAAATGAGCTTTTTTCTCTGTTCCCTCACCACAATCCAGATTCTTTTGGGGAGTTACCAGTACAGTAACCATACCAGGAAGTACTTAATTTATGAAGCTACTGCTTTTCTTAATCTCAGTGGAGATATTTACTGATAAACAGCTACCTACGCAGCATGTTCATGTCGTTCCTAAATGAGCTTTTATCTCTCTGCCCTCACCACAAATCAGATTCTTCTGAGGAGTTCCCAGTACATTATCCTTTCCCCTGTGTAATTACCTTAACAAGCTCCAGCTGTTTTTATTCTCAGAAGGTTTACTCCCTGATATACAGCTGCCTACCCCGTTCGTAAGTGCAGGTCCTAAATGAGTTTTTTTCTCTGTTCCCTCACCACAATCCAGATTCTTTTGGGGAGTTACCAGTACAGTAACCATACCAGGAAGTACTTAGTTTATTAAGCAACTGCTTTTCTTAATCTCAGGGGAGATATTTACTGATAAACAGCTACCTACGCAGCATGTTCATGTCGTTCCTAAATGAGCTTTTATCTCTCTGCCCTCACCACAAATCAGATTCTTCTGAGGAGTTCCCAGTACATTATCCTTTCCCCTGTGTAATTACCTTAACAAGCTCCAGCTGTTTTTATTCTCAGAAGGTTTACTCCCTGATATACAGCTGCCTACCCCCTTCGTAATTGCAGGTCCTAAATGAGCTTTTTTCTCTGTTCCCTCACCACAATCCAGATTCTTTTGGGGAGTTACCAGTACAATAACCATACCAGGAAGTACTTAATTTATTAAGCTACTGCTTTTCTTAATCTCAGTGTAGATATTTACTGATAAACAGCTACCTACGCAGCATGTTCATGTCGTTCCTAAATGATCTTTTATCTCTCTGCCCTCACCACAAATCAGATTCTTCTGAGGATTTCCCAGTACATTATCCTTTCCCCTGTGTAATTACCTTAACAAGCTCCAGCTGTGTTTATTCTCAGAAGGTTTACTCCCTGATATACAGCTGCCTACCCCCTTCCTAAGTGCAGGTCCTAAATGAGCTTTTTTCTCTGTTCCCTCACCACAATCCAAATTCTCTTGGGGAGTTACCAGTACAGTAACCATACCAGGAAGTACTTAATTTATTAAGCTACTGCTTTTCTTAATCTCAGTGGAGATATTTACTGATAAACAGCTACCTATGCAGCATGTTCATGGCATTCCTAAATGAGTTATTATCTCTCCCCTCACCACAAATCAGATTCCTCTGAGGAGTTCAAAGTACATTATCCTTTCCCCTTTGTAATTACCTTAACATTCTCCAGGTGTTTTTATTCTCAGAAGGTTTACTCCCTGATATACAGATGCCTACCCCCTTCGTAAGTGCAGGTCTTAAATGAGCTTTTTTCTCTGTTCCCTCACCACAATCCAGATTCTTTTGGGGAGTTACCAGTACAGTAACCATACCAGGAAGTACTTAATTTATTAAGCTACTGCTTTTCTTAATCTCAGTGGAGATATTTACTGATAAACAGCTACCTACGCAGCATGTTCATGTCGTTGCTAAATGAGCTTTTATCTCTCTGCCCTCACCACAAATCAGATTTTTCTGAGGAGTTCCCAGTACATTATCCTTTCCCCTGTGTAATTACCTTAACAAGCTCCAGCTGTTTTTATTCTCAGAAGGTTTACTCCCTGATATACAGCTGCCTACCCCCTTCGTAAGTGCAGGTCCTAAATGAGTTTTTTTCTCTGTTCCCTCACCACAATCCAGATTCTTTTGGGGAGTTACCAGTACAGTAACCATACCAGGAAGTACTTAATATATTAAGCTACTGCTTTTCTTAATCTCAGTGGAGATATTTACTGATAAACAGCTACCTACGCAGCATGTCCATGTCGTTCCTAAATGAGCTTTTATCTCTCTGCCCTCACCACAAATCAGATTCTTCTGAGGAGTTCCCAGTACATTATCCTTTCCCCTGTGTAATTACCTTAATAAGCTCCAGCTGTTTTTATTCTCAGAAGGTTTACTCCCTGATATACAGCTGCCTACCCCCTTCGTAAGTGCAGGTCCTAAATGAGCTTTTTTCTCTGTTCCCTCACCACAATCCAGATTCTTTTGGGGAGTTACCAGTACAGTAACCATACCAGGAAGCACTTAATTTATTAAGCTACTGCTTTTCTTAATCTCAGTGGAGATATTTACTGAAAAACAGCTACCTACGCAGCATGTTCATTTCGTTCCTAAATGACCTATTTTCTCTCTCCCCTCACCACAAATCAGTTTCTTCTGAGGAGTTCCCAGTACTTTATCCTTTCCCCTGTGTAATTACCTTAACAATTTCCAGCTGTTTTTATTCTCAGAAGGTTTACTCCCTGATATACAGCTGCCTACCCCCTTCGTAAGTGCAGGTCCTAAATAAGCTATTTTCTCTGTTCCCTCACCACAATCCAGATTTTTTGGGGAGTTACCAGTACAGTAACCATACCCGGAAGTGCTTAATTTATTAAGCTACTGCTTTTCTTAATCTCAGTGGAGATATTTACTGATAAACAGCTACCTACGCAGCACGTTCATGTCGTTCCTAAATGAGCTTTTATCTCTCTGCCCTCACCACAAATCAGATTCTTCTGAGGAGTTCCCAGTACATTATCCTTTCCCCTGTGTAATTACCTTAACAAGCTCCAGCAGTTTTTATTCTCAGAAGGTTTACTCCCTGATATACAGCTGCCTAACCCCTTCGTAAGTGCAGGTCCTAAATGAGCTTTTTTCTCTGTTCCCTCACCAGAATCCAGATTCTTTTGGGGAGTTACCAGTACAGTAACCATACCAGGAAGTACTTAATTTATTAAGCTACTGCTTTTCTTAATCTCAGTGGAGATATTTACTGATAAACAGCTACCTACGCAGCATGTTCATGTCGTTCATAAATGAGCTTGTATCTCTCTGCCCTCACCACAAATCAGATTCTTCTGAGGAGATCCCAGTACATTATCCTTTCCCCTGTGTAATTACCTTAACAATCTCCAGCTGTTTTTATTCTCAGAAGGTTTCCTGCCTGATATACAGCTGCCTACCCCCTTCCTAAGTGCAGGTCCTAAATGAGCTTTTTTCTCTGTTCCCTCACCACAATCCAGATTCTTTTGGGGAGTTACCAGTACAGTAACCATACCAGGAAGTACTTAATTTATTAAGCTACTGCTTTTCTTAATCTCAGTGGAGATATTTACTGATAAAATGCTACCTACGCAGCATGTTCATGTCGTTCCTAAATGAGCTTTTATCTCTCTGCCCTCACCACAAATCAGATTCTTCTGAGGAGTTCCCAGTACATTATCCTTTCCCCTGTGTAATTACCTTAACAAGCTCCAGCTGTTTTTTTTCTTAGAAGGTTTACTCCCTGATATACAGCTGCCTACCCCCTTCGTAAGTGCAGGTCCTAAATGAGATTTTTTCCCTGTTCCCTCACCACAATCCAGATTCTTTTGGGAAGTTACCAGTACAGTATCCATACCAGGAAGTACTTAATTTATTAAGCTACTGCTTTCTTAATCTCAGTGGAGATATTTACTGATAAACAGCTACCTACGCAGCATGTTCATGTCGTTCCTAAATGAGCTTTTATCTCTCTGCCCTCACCACAAATCAGATTCTTCTGAGGAGTTCCCAGTACATTATCCTTTCCCCTGTGTAATTACCTTAACAAGCTCCAGCTGTTTTTATTCTCAGAAGTTTTACTCCCTGATATACAGCTGCCTACCCCCTTCGTAAGTGCAGGTCCTAAATGAGCTTTTTTCTCTGTTCCCTCACCACAATCCAGATTCTTTTGGGGAGTTACCAGTACAGTAACCATACCAGGAAGTACTTAATTTATTAAGCTACTGCTTTTCTTAATCTCAGTGGAGATATTTACTGATATACAGCTACCTACGCAGCATGTTCACGTCGTTCCTAAATGAGCTTTTATCTCTCTGCCCTCACCACAAATCAGATTCTTCTGAGGAGTTCCCACTACATTATCCTTTCCCCTGTGTAATTACCTTAACAAGCTCCAGCTCTTTTTGTTCTCAGAAGTTTTATTCCATCATATACAGCTGCCTACCCCCTTCGTAAGTGCAGGTCCTAAATGAGCTTTTTTCTCTATTCCCTCACCACAATCCAGATTCTTTTGTGGAGTTACCAGTACAGGAACCATACCAGGAAGTACTTAATTTATGAAGCTACTGCTTTTCTTAATCTCAGTGGAGATATTTACTGATAAACAGCTACCTACGCAGCATGTTCATGTCGTTCCTAAATGAGCTTTTATCTCTCTGCCCTCACCACAAATCAGATTCTTCTGAGGAGTTCCCAGTACATTATCCTTTCCCCTGTGTAATTACCTTAACAAGCTCCAGCTGTTTTTATTCTCAGAAGGTTTACTCCCTGATATACAGCTGCCTACCCCCTTCGTAAGTGCAGGTCCGAAATGAGCTTTTTTCTCTGTTCCCTCACCACAATCCAGATTCTTTTGGGGAGTTACCAGTACAGTAACCATACCAGGAAGTACTTAATTTATTAAGCTACTGCTTTTCTTAATCTCAATGGAGATATTTACTGATAAACAGCTACCTACGCAGCATGTCCATGTCGTTCCTAAATGAGCTTTTATCTCTCTGCCCTCACCACAAATCAGATTCTTCTGAGGAGTTCCCAGTACATTATCCTTTCCCCTGTGTAATTATCTTAACAAGCTCCAGCTGTTTTTATTCTCAGAAGGTTTACTCCCTGATATACAGCTGCCTACCCCCTTCGTAAGTGCAGGTCCTAAATGAGCTTTTTTCTCTGTTCCCTCACCACAATCCAGATTCTTTTGGGGAGTTACCAGTACAGTAACCATACCAGGAAGTACTTAATTTATTAAGCTACTGCTTTTCTTAATCTCAGTGGAGATATTTACTGATAAACAGCTACCTACGCAGCATGTTCATGTCGTTCCTAAATGAGCTTTTATCTCTCTGCCCTCACCACAAATCAGATTCTTCTGAGGAATTCCCAGTACATTATCCTTTCCCCTGTGTAATTACCTTAACAAGCTCAAGCTGTTTTTCTTCTCAGAAGGTTTCCTCCCTGATATACAGCTGCCTACCCCCTTCATAATTTCAGGTCCTAAATGAGCTTTTGTCTCTGTTCCCTCACCACAATCCAGATTCTTTTGGGGAGTTACCAGTACAGTAACCATACCAGGAAGTACTTAATTTATTAAGCTACTGCTTTTCTTAATCTCAGTGGAGATATTTACTGATAAACAGCTACCTATACAGCATGTTCATGTCGTTCCTAAATGAGCTTTTATCTCTCTGCCCTCAGCACAAATCAGATTCTTCTGAGGAGTTCCCAGTACATTATCCTTTCCCCTGTGTAATTACCTTAACAAGCTCCAGCTGTGTTTATTCTCAGAAGCTTTACACCCTGATATACAGCTGCCTACCCCCTTCGTAAGTGCAGGTCCTAAATGAGCTTTTTTCTCTGTTCCCTCACCACAATCCAGATTCTTTTGGGGAGTTACCAGTACAGTAACCATACCAGTAAGTACTTAATTTATTAAGCTACTGCTTTTCTTAATCTCAGTGGAGATATTTACTGAAAAACAGCTACCTACGCAGCATGTTCATGTCGTTCCTACATGAGTTTTTATCTCTCTCCCCTCACCAAAAATCAGATTCTTCTGAGGAGTTCCCAGTACATTATCCTTTCCCCTGTGTAATTACCTTAACAAGCTCCAGCTGTTTTTATTCTCAGAAGGTTTACTCCCTGATATACAGCTGCCTACCCCCTTCGTAAGTGCAGGTCCTAAATGAGCTTTTTTCTCTGTTCCCTCACCACAATCCAGATTCTTTTGGGGAGTTACCAGTACAGTAACCATACCAGGATGTACTTAATTTATTAAGCTACTGCTTTTCTTAATCTCAGTGGAGATATTTACTGATAAACAGCTACCCACGCAGCATGTTCATGTCGTTCCTACATGAGCTTTTATATCTATGCCCTCACCACAAATCAGATTCTTCTGAGGATTTCCCAGTACATTATCCTTTCCCCTGTGTAATTACCTTAACAAGCTCCAGCTGTTTTTATTCTCAGAAGCTTTACTCCCTGATATACAGCTGCCTACCCCCTTCGTAAGTGCAGGTCATAAATGAGCTTTTTTCTCTGTTCCCTCACCACAATCCAGATTCCTTTGGGGAGTTACCAGTACAGTAACCATACCAGGAAGTACTTAATTTATTAAGCTACTGCTTTTCTTAATCTCAGTGGAGGTATTTACTGATAAACAGCTACCTACGCAGCATGTTCTTGTCATTCCTAAATGAGCTTTTATCTCTCTGCCCTCACCACAAATCAGATTCTTCTGAGGAATTCCCAGTACATTATCCTTTCCCCTGTGTAATTACCTTAACAAGCTCCAGCTGTTTTTATTCTCAGAAGGTTTACTCCCAGATATACAGCTGCCTACCCCCTTCGTAAGTGCAGGTCCTATATGAGCTTTTTTATCTGATCCCTCACCAAAATCCAGATTCTTTTGGGGAGTTACCAGTACAGTAACCACACCAGGATGTACTTAATTTATTAAGCTACTGCTTTTCTTAATCTCAGTGGAGATATTTACTGATAAACAGCTACCTATGCAGCATGTTCATGTCGTTCCTAAATGAGCTTTTATCTCTCTGCCCTCACCACAAATCAGATTCTTCTGAGGAGTTCCCAGTACATTATCCTTTCCCCTGTGTAATTACCTTAACAAGCTCCAGCTGTTTTTATTCTCAGAAGGTTTACTCCCTGATATACAGCTGCCTACCCCCTTCGTAAGTGCAGGTCCTAAATGAGCTTTTTTCTCTGTTCCCTCACCACAATCCAGATTCTTTTGGGGAGTTACCAGTACAGTAACCATACCAGGAAGTACTTAATTTATTAAGCTACTGCTTTTCTTAATCTCAGTGGAGATATTTACTGATAAACAGCTACCTACGCAGCATGTTCATGTCATTCCTAAATGAGCTTTTATCTCTCTGCCCTCACCACAAATCCGATTCTTCTGAGGAGTTCCCAGTACATTATCCTTTCCCCTGTGTAATTACCTTAACAAGCTCCAGTTGTTTTTATTCTCAGAAGGTTTACTCCCTGATATACAGCTGCCTACCCCCTTCGTAAGTGCAGGTCCTAAATGAGCTTTTTTCTCTGTTCCCTCACCACAATCCAGATTCTTTTGGGGAGTTACCAGTACAGTAACCATACCAGGAAGTACTTAATTTATTAAGCTACTGCTTTTCTTAATCCCAGTGGAGATATTTACTGATAAACAGCTACCTACGCAGCATGTTCATGTCGTTCCTAAATGAGCTTTTATCTCTCTGCCCTCACCACAACTCAGATTCTCCTGAGGAGTTCCCAGTACATTATCCTCTCCCCTGTGTAATTACCTTAACAAGCTCCACCTGTTTTTATTCTCAGAAGGTTTACTCCCTGATATACAGCTGCCTACCCCCTTCGTAAGTGCAGGTCTTAAATGAGCTTTGTTCTCTGTTCCCTCACCACAATCCAGATTCTTTTGCGGAGTTACCAGTACAGTAACCATACCAGGAAGTACTTAATTTATTAAGCTACTGCTTTTCTTAATCTCAGTGGAGATATTTACTGATAAACATCTACCTACGCAGCATGTTCATGTCGTTCATAAATGAGCTTGTATCTCTCTGCCCTCACCACAAATCAGATTCTTCTGAGGAGTTCCCAGTACATTATCCTTTCCCCTGTGTAATTACCTTAACAAGCTCCAGCTGTTTTTATTCTCAGAAGGTTTCCTGCCTGATATACAGCTGCCTACCCCCTTCCTAAGTGCAGGTCCTAAATGAGCTTTTTTCTCTGTTCCCTCACCACAATCCAGATTCTTTTGGGGAGTTACCAGTACAGTAACCATACCAGGAAGTACTTAATTTATTAAGCTACTGCTTTTCTTAATCTCAGTGGAGATATTTACTGATAAAAAGCTACCTACGCAGCATGTTCATGTCGTTCCTAAATGAGCTTTTATCTCTCTGCCCTCACGACAAATCAGATTCTTCTGAGGAGTTCCCAGTACATTATCCTTTCCCCTGTGTAATTACCTTAACAAGCTCCAGCTGTTTTTATTCTCAGAAGGTTTACTCCCTGATATACAGCTGCCTACCCCCTTCGTAAGTGCAGGTCCTAAATGAGCTTTTTTCCCTGTTCCCTCACCACAATCCAGATTCTTTTGGGTAGTTACCAGTACAGTATCCATACCAGGAAGTACTTAATTTATTAAGCTACTGCTTTTCTTAATCTCAGTGGAGATATTTACTGATAAACAGCTACCTACGCAGCATGTTCATGTCGTTCCCAAATGAGCTTTTATCTCTCTGCCCTCACCACACATCAGATTCTTCTGAGGAGTTCCCAGTACATTATCCTTTCCCCTGTGTAATTACCTTAACAAGCTCCAGCTGTGTTTATTCTCAGAAGGTTTACTCCCTGATATACAGCTGCCTACCCCCTTCGTAAGTGCAGGTCCTAAATGAGCTTTTTTCTCTGTTCCCTCACCACAATCCAGATTCTTTTGGGGAGTCACCAGTACAGTAACCATAACCAGGAAGTACTTAATTTATTAAGCTACTGCTTTTCTTAATCTCAGTGGAGATATTTACTGATATACAGCTACCTACGCAGCATGTTCACGTCGTTCCTAAATGAGCTTTTATCTCTCTGCCCTCACCACAAATCAGATTCTTCTGAGGAGTTCCCAGTACATTATCCTTTCCCCTGTGTAATTACCTTTACAATCTCCAGCTCTTTTTATTCTCAGAAGTTTTATTCCATCATATACAGCTGCCTACCCCCTTCGTAAGTGCAGGTCCTAAATGAGCTTTTTTCTCTATTCCCTCACCACAATCCAGATTCTTTTGTGGAGTTACCAGTACAGTAACCATACCAGGAAGTACTTAATTTATTAAGCTACTGCTTTTCTTAATCTCAGTGGAGATATTTACTGATAAAGAGCTACCTACGCAGCATGTTCATGTCGTTCCTAAATGAGCTTTTATCTCTCTGCCCTCACCACAAATCAGATTCCTCTGAGGAGTTCCCAGTACATTATCCTTTCCCCTGTGTAATTACCTTAACAAGCTCCAGCTGTTTTTATTCTCAGAAGGTTTACTCCCTGATATACAGCTGCCTACCCCCTTCGTAAGTGCAGGTCCGAAATGAGCTTTTTTCTCTGTTCCCTCACCACAATCCAGATTCTTTTGGGGAGTTACCAGTACAGTAACCATACAAGGAAGTACTTAATTTATTAAGCTACTGCTTTTCTTAATCTCAATGGAGATATTTACTGATAAACAGCTACCTACGCAGCATGTCCATGTCGTTCCTAAATGAGCTTTTATCTCTCTGCCCTCACCACAAATCAGATTCTTCTGAGGAGTTCCCAGTACATTATCCTTTCCCCTGTGTAATTACCTTAACAAGCTCCAGCTGTTTTTATTCTCAGAAGGTTTACTCCCTGATATACAGCTGTCTACCCCCTTCGTAAGTGCAGGTCCTAAATGAGCTTTTTTCTCTGTTCCCTCACTACAATCCAGATTCTTTTGGGGAGTTACCAGTACAGTAACCATACCAGGAAGTACTTAATTCATTAAGCTACTGCTTTTCTTAATCTCAGTGGAGATATTTACTGATAAACAGCTACCTACGCAGCATGTTCATGTCGTTCCTAAATGAGCTTTTATCTCTCTGCCCTCACCACAAATCAGATTCTTCTGAGGAGTTCCCAGTACATTATCCTTTCCCCTGTGTAATTACCTTAACAAGCTCCAGCTGTTTTTATTCTCAGAAGGTTTACTCCCTGATATACAGCTGCCTAACCACTTCGTAAGTGCAGGTCCTAAATGAGCTTTTTTCTCTCTTCCCTCACCACAATCCAGATTCTTTTGGGGAGTTACCAGTACAGTAACCATACCAGGAAGTACTTAATTTATTAAGCTACTGCTTTTCTTAATCTCAGTGGAGATATTTACTGATAAACAGCTACCTACGCAGCATGTTCATGTCGTTCCTAAATGAGCTTTTATCTCTCTGCCCTCACCACAAATCAGATTCTTCTGAGGAATTCCCAGTACATTATCCTTTCCCCTGTGTAATTACCTTAACAAGCTCCAGCTGTTTTTCTTCTCAGAAGGTTTCCTCCCTGATATACAGCTGCCTACCCCCTTCATAATTTCAGGTCCTAAATGAGCTTTTTTCTCTGTTCCCTCACCACAATCCAGATTCTTTTGGGGAGTTACCAGTACAGTAACCATACCAGGAAGTACTTAATTTATTAAGCTACTGCTTTTCTTAATCTCAGTGGAGATATTTACTGATAAACAGCTACCTATACAGCATGTTCATGTCGTTCCTAAATGAGCTTTTATCTCTCTGCCCTCAGCACAAATCTGATTCTTCTGAGGAGTTCCCAGTACATTATCCTTTCCCCTGTGTAATTACCTTAACAAGCTCCAGCTGTGTTTATTCTCAGAAGCTTTACTCCCTGATATACAGCTGCCTACCCCCTTCGTAAGTGCAGGTCCTAAATGAGCTTTTTTCTCTGTTCCCTCACCACAATCCAGATTCTTTTGGGGAGTTACCAGTACAGTAACCATACCAGTAAGTACTTAATTTATTAAGCTACTGCTTTTCTTAATCTCAGTGGAGATATTTACTGATAAACAGCTACCTACGCAGCATGTTCATGTCGTTCCTAAATGAGTTTTTATCTCTCTCCCCTCACCAAAAATCAGATTCTTCTGAGGAGTTCCCAGTACATTATCCTTTCCCCTGTGTAATTACCTTAACAAGCTCCAGCTGTTTTTATTCTCAGAAGGTTTACTCCCTGATATATAGCTGCCTACCCCCTTCGTAAGTGCAGGTCCTAAATGAGCTTTTTTCTCTGTTCCCTCACCACAATCCAGATTCTTTTGGGGAGTTACCAGTACAGTAACCATACCAGGAAGTACTTAATTTATTAAGCTACTGCTTTTCTTAATCTCAGTGGAGATATTTACTGATAAACAGCTACCCACCCAGCGTGTTCATGTCGTTCCTACATGAGCTTTTATCTCTATGCCCTCACCACAAATCAGATTCTTCTGAGGATTTCCCAGTATATTATCCTTTCCCCTGTGTAATTACCTTAACAAGCTCCAGCTGTTTTTATTCTCAGAAGCTTTACTCCCTGATATACAGCTGCCTACCCCCTTTGTAAGTGCAGGTCCTAAATGAGCTTTTTTCTCTGTTCCCTCACCACAATCCAGATTCTTTTGGGGAGTTACCAGTACAGTAACGATATCAGGAATTACTTAATTTATTAAGCTACTGCTTTTCTTAATCTCAATGGAGATATTTACTGATAAACAGCTACCTACACAGCATGTTCATGTCGTTCCTAAATGAGCTTTTATCTCTCTGCCCTCACCACAAATCAGATTCTTCTGAGGAGTTCCCAGTACATTATACTTTCCCCTGTGTAATTACCTTAACAAGCTCCAGCTGTTTTTATTCTCAGAAGGTTTACTCCCTGATATATAGCTGCCTACCCCCTTCGTAAGTGCAGGTCCTAAATGAGCTTTTTTCTCTGTTCCCTCACCACAATCCAGATTCTTTTGGGGAGTTACCAGTACAGTAACCATACCAGGAAGTACTTAATTTATTAAGCTACTGCTTTTCTTAATCTCAGTGGAGATATTTACTGATAAAGAGCTACCCACGCAGCATGTTCATGTCGTTCATAAATGAGCTTTTATCTCTCTGCCCTCACCACAAATCAGATTCTTCTGAGGAATTCCCAGTACATTATCCTTTCCCCTGTGTAATTACCTTAACAAGCTCCAGCTGTTTTTATTCTCAGAAGGTTTACTCCCTGATATACAGCTGCCTACCCCCTTCGTAAGTGCAGGTCCTATATGAGCTTTTTTCTCTGATCCCTCACCAAAATCCAGATTCTTTTGGGGAGTTACCAGTACAGTAACCACACCAGGATGTACTTAATTTATTAAGCTACTGCTTTTCTTAATCTCAGTGGAGATATTTACTGATAAACAGCTACCTACGCAGCATGTTCATGTCGTTCCTAAATGAGCTTTTATCTCTCTGCCCTCACCACAAATCAGATTCTTCTGAGGAGTTCCCAGTACATTATCCTTTCCCCTGTGTAATTACCTTAACAAGCTCCAGCTGTTTTTATTCTCAGAAGGTTTACTCCCTGATATACAGCTGCCTACCCCCTCCGTAAGTGCAGGTCCTAAATGAGCTTTTTTCTCTGTTCCCTCACCACAATCCAGATTCTTTTGGGGAGTTACCAGTACAGTAACCATACCAGGAAGTACTTAATTTATTAAGCTACTGCTTTTCTTAATCTCAGTGGAGATATTTACTGATAAACAGCTACCTACGCAGCATGTTCATGTCATTCCTAAATGAGCTTTTATCTCTCTGCCCTCACCACAAATCAGATTCTTCTGAGGAGTTCCCAGTACATTATCCTTTCCCCTGTGTAATTACCTTAACAAGCTCCAGCTGTTTTTATTCTCAGAATGTTTACTCCCTGATATACAGCTGCCTACCCCCTTCGTAAGTGCAGGTCCTAAATGAGCTTTTTTCTCTGTTCCCTCACCACAATCCCGATTCTTTTGGGGAGTTACCAGTACAGTAACCATACCAGGAAGTACTTAATTTATTAAGCTACTGCTTTTCTTAATCTCAGTGGAGATATTTACTGATAAACAGCTACCTACGCAGCATGTTCATGTCGTTCCTAAATGAGCTTTTATCTCTCTGCCCTCACCACAAATCAGATTCTTCTGAGGAGTTCCCAGTACATTATCCTTTCCCCTGTGTAATTACCTTAACAAGCTCCAGCTGTTTTTATTCTCAGAAGGTTTACTCCCTGATATACAGCTGCCTACCCCCTTCGTAAGTGCAGGTCCTAAATGAGCTTTTTTCTCTGTTCCCTCACCACAATCCAGATTCTTTTGGGGAATTACCAGTACAGTAACCTTACCAGGAAGTATTAATTTATTAAGCTACTGCTTTTCTTAATCTCAGTGGAGATATTTACTGATAAACAGCTACCTACGCAGCATGTTCATGTCGTTCCTAAATGAGCTTTTATCTCTCTGCCCTCACCACAAATCAGATTCTTCTGAGGAGTTCCCAGTACATTATCCTTTCCCCTGTGTAATTACCTTAACAAGCTAAAGCTGTTTTTATTCTCAGAAGGTTTACTCCCAGATATACAGCTGCCTACCCCCTTCGTACGTGCAGGTCCTAAATGAGCTTTTTTCTCTGTTCCCTCACCACAATCCAGATTCTTTTGGGGAGTTACCAGTACAGTAACCATACCAGGAAGTACTTAATTTATTAAGCTACTGCTTTTCTTAATCCCAGTGGAGATATTTACTGATAAACAGCAACCTACGCAGCATGTTCATGTCGTTCCTAAATGAGCTTTTATCTCTCTGCCCTCACCACAAATCAGATTCTCCTGAGGAGTTCCCAGTACATTATCCGTTCCCCTGTGTAATTACCTTAACAAGCTCCACCTGTTTTTATTCTCAGAAGGTTTACTCCCTGATATACAGCTGCCTACCCCCTTCGTAAGTGCAGGTCCTAAATGAGCTTTTTTCTCTGTTACCTCACCACAATCCAGATTCTTTTGGGGAGTTACCAGTACAGTTACCATACCAGGAAGTACTTAATTTATTAAGCTACTGCTTTTCTTAATCTCAGTGGAGATATTTACTGATAAACAGCTACCTACGCAACATGTACATGTCGTTCCTAAATGAGCTTTTTTCTCTCTGCCCTCACCACAAATCAGATTCTTCTGAGGAGTTCCCAGGACATTATCCTTTCCCCTGTGTAATTACCTTAACAAGCTCCAGCTGTTTTTATTCTCAGAAGGTTTACTCCCTGATATACAGCTGCCTAACCCCTTCGTAAGTGCAGGTCCTAAATGACCTTTTTTCTCTGTTCCCTCACCACAATCCAGATTCTCTTGGAGAGTTACCAGTACAGTAACCATACCAGGAAGTACTTAATTTATTAAGCTACTGCTTTTCTTAATCTCAGTGGAGATATTTACTGATAAACAGCTACCTACGCAACATGTTCATGTCGTTCCTAAATGAGCTATTATCTCTCTCCCCTCACCACAAATCAGATTCTTCTGAGGAGTTCAAAGTACATTATCCTTTCCCCTGTGTAATTACCTTAACATTCTCCAGGTGTTTTTATTCTCAGAAGGTTTACTCCCTGATATACAGCTGCCTACCCCCTTCGTAAGTGCAGGTCCTAAATGAGCTTTTTTCTCTGTTCCCTCACCACAATCCAGATTCTTTTGGGGAGTTACCAGTACAGTAACCATACCAGGAAGTACTTAATTTATTAAGCTACTGCTTTTCTTAATCTCAGTGGAGATATTTACTGATAAACAGCTACCTACGCAGCATGTTCATGTCGTTCCTAAATGAGCTTTTATCTCTCTGCCCTCACCACAAATCAGATTCTTCTGAGGAGTTCCCAGTACATTATCCTTTCCCCTGTGTAATTACCTTAACAAGCTCCAGCTGTTTTTATTCTCAGAAGGTTTACTCCCTGATATACAGCTGCCTACCCCCTTCGTAAGTGCAGGTCCTAAATGAGCTTTTTTCTCTGTTCCCTCACCACAATCCAGATTCTTTTGGGGAATTATCAGTACAGTAACCATACCAGGAAGTACTTAATTTATTAAGCTACTGCTTTTCTTAATCTCAGTGTAGATATTTACTGATAAACAGCTACCCACGCAGCATGTTCATGTCGTTCCTACATGAGCTTTTATCTCTATGCCCTCACCACAAATCAGATTCTTCTGAGGATTTCCCAGTACATTATCCTTTCCCCTGTGTAATTACCTTAACAAGCTCCAGCTGTTTTTATTCTCAGAAGCTTTACTCCCTGATATACAGCTGCCTACCCCCTTCGTAAGTGCAGGTCCTAAATGAGCTTTTTTCTCTGTTCCCTCACCACAATCCAGATTCCTTTGGGGAGTTACCAGTACAGTAACCATACCAGGAAGTACTTAATTTATTAAGCTACTGCTTTTCTTAATCTCAGTGGAGGTATTTACTGATAAACTGCTACCTACGCAGCATGTTCTTGTCGTTCCTAAATGAGCTTTTATCTCTCTGCCCTCACCACAAATCAGATTCTTCTGAGGAATTCCCAGTACATTATCCTTTCCCCTGTGTAATTACCTTAACAAGCTCCAGCTGTTTTTATTCTCAGAAGGTTTACTCCCTGATATACAGCTGCCTACCCCCTTCGTAAGTGCAGGTCCTATATGAGCTTTTTTCTCTGATCCCTCACCAAAATCCAGATTCTTTTGGGGAGTTACCAGTACCGTAACCACACCAGGATGTACTTAATTTATTAAGCTACTGCTTTTCTTAATCTCAGTGGAGATATTTACTGATAAACAGCTACCTACGCAGCATGTTCATGTCGTTCCTAAATGAGCATTTATCTCTCTGCCCTCACCACAAATCAGATTCTTCTGAGGAGTTCCCAGTACATTATATTTCCCCTGTGTAATTACCTTAACAAGCTCCAGCTGTTTTTATTCTCAGAAGGTTTACTCCCTGATATACAGCTGCCTACCCCCTTCGTAAGTGCAGGTCCTAAATGAGCTTTTTTCTCTGTTCCCTCACCACAATCCAGATTCTTTTGGGGAGTTACCAGTACAGTAACCATACCAGGAAGTACTTAATTTATTAAGCTACTGCTTTTCTTAATCTCAGTGGAGATATTTACTGATAAACAGCTACCTACGCAGCATGTTCATGTCGTTCCTAAATGAGTTTTTATCTCTCTCCCTTCACCACAAATCAGATTCTTCTGAGGAGTTCACAGTACATTATCCTTTCCCCTGTGTAATTACCTTAACAAGCTCCAGCTGTTTTTATTCTCAGAAGGTTTACTCCCTGATATACAGCTGCCTACCCCCTTCGTAAGTGCAGGTCCTAAATGAGCTTTTTTCTCTGTTCCCTCACCACAATCCAGATTCTCTTGGAGAGTTACCAGTACAGTAACCATACCAGGAAGTACTTAATTTATTAAGCTACTGCTTTTCTTAATCTCAGTGGAGATATTTACTGATAAACAGCTACCTACGCAGCATGTTCATGTCGTTCCTAAATGAGCTATTATCTCTCTCCCCTCACCACAAATCAGATTCTTCTGAGGAGTTCAAAGTACATTATCCTTTCCCCTGTGTAATTACCTTAACATTCTCCAGGTGTTTTTATTCTCAGATGGTTTACTCCCTGATATACAGCTGCCTACCCCCTTCGTAAGTGCAGGTCCTAAATGCGCTTTTTTCTCTGTTCCCTCACCACAATCCAGATTCTTTTGGGGAGTTACCAGTACAGAAACCATACCACGAAGTACTTAATTTATTAATCTACTGCTTTTCTTAATCTCAGTGGAGATATTTACTGATAAACAGCTACCTACGCAGCATGTTCATGTCGTTCCTAAATGAGCTTTTATCTCTCTGCCCTCACCACAATTCAGATTTTTCTGAGGAGTTCCCAGTACATTATCCTTTCCCCTGTGTAATTACCTTAACAAGCTCCAGCTGTTTTTATTCTCAGAAGGTTTACTCCCTGATATACAGCTGCCTACCCCCTTCGTAAGTGCAGGTCCTAAATGAGCTTTTTTCTCTGTTCCCTCACCACAATCCAGATTCTTTTGGGGAATTACCAGTACAGTAACCATACCAGGAAGTACTTAATCTATTAAGCTACTGCTTTTCTTAATCTCAGTGGAGATATTTACTGATAAACAGCTACCTACGCAGCAGGTTCATGTCGTTCCTAAATGAGCTTTTATCTCTCTGCCCTCACCACAAATCAGAATCTTCTGAGGAGTTCCCAGTACATTATCCTTTCCCCTGTGTAATTACCTTAACAAGCTCCAGCTGTTTTTATTCTCAGAAGGTTTACTCCCTGATATACAGCTGCCTACCCCCTTCGTACGTGCAGGTCCTAAATGAGCTTTTTTCTCTGTTCCCTCACCACAATCCAGATTCTTTTGGGGAGTTACCAGTACAGTAACCATACCAGGAAGTACTTAATTTATTAAGCTACTGCTTTTCTTAATCCCAGTGGAGATATTTACTGATAAACAGCTACCTACGCAGCATGTTCATGTCGTTCCTAAATGAGCTTTTATCTCTCTGCCCTCACCACAAATCAGATTCTCCTGAGGAGTTCCCAGTACATTATCCGTTCCCCTGTGTAATTACCTTAACAAGCTCCACCTGTTTTTATTCTCAGAAGGTTTACTCCCTGATATACAGCTGCCTACCCCCTTCGTAAGTGCATGTCCTAAATGAGCTTTTTTCTCTGTTACCTCACCACAATCCAGATTCTTTTGGGGAGTTACCAGTACAGTA
Source organism: Perognathus longimembris pacificus (assembly GCF_023159225.1). Classification (NCBI taxonomy): domain Eukaryota; kingdom Metazoa; phylum Chordata; class Mammalia; order Rodentia; family Heteromyidae; genus Perognathus; species Perognathus longimembris. The sequence goes on from NW_025961522.1 coordinate 22,610, forward strand.
ACCATACCAGGATGTACTTAATTTATTAAGCTTCTGCTTTTCTTAATCTCAGTGGAGATATTTACTGATAAACAGCTACCTACGCATCATGTTCATGTCGTTCCTAAATGAGCTTTTATCTCTCTGCCCTCACCACAAATCAGATTCTTCTGAGGAGTTCCCAGTACATTATCCTTTCCCCTGTGTAATTACCTTAACAAGCTCCAGCTGTTTTTATTTTCAGAAGGTTTACTCCCTGATATACAGCTGCCTAACCCCTTCGTAAGTGCAGGTCCTAAATGACCTTTTTTCTCTGTTCCCTCACCACAATCCAGATTCTCTTGGAGAGTTACCAGTAGAGTAACCATACCAGGAAGTATTTAATTTATTAAGCTACTGCTTTTCTTAATCTCAGTGGAGATATTTACTGATAAACAGCTACCTACGCAGCATGTTCATGTCGTTCCTAAATGAGCTATTATCTCTCTCCCCTCACCACAAATCAGATTCTTCTGAGGAGTTCAAAGTACATTATCCTTTCCCCTGTGTAATTACCTTAACATTCTCCAGGTGTTTTTATTCTCAGAAGGTTTAGTCCCTGATATACAGCTGCCTACCCCCTTCGTAAGTGCAGGTCCTAAATGAGCTTTTTTCTCTGTTCCCTCACCAAAATCCAGATTCTCTTGGAGAGTTACCAGTACAGTAACCATACCAGGAAGTACTTAATTTATTAAGCTACTGCTTTTCTTAATCTCAGTGGAGATATTTACTGATAAACAGCTACCTACGCACAATGTTCATGTCGTTCCTTAAAGAGGTTTTATCTCTCTGCCCTCACCACAAATCAGATTCTTCTGAGGAGTTCCCAGTACATTATCCTTTCCCCTGTGTAATTACCTTAACAAGCTCCAGCTGTTTTTATACTCAGAAGGTTTACTCCCTGATATACAGCTGCCTACCCCCTTCGTAAGTGCAGGTCCTAAATGAGCATTTTCTCTGTTCCCTCACCACAATCCAGATTCTTTTTGGGGAGTAACCAGTACAGTAACCATACCAGGAAGTACTTAATTTATTAAGCTACTGCTTTTCTTAATCTCAGTGGAGATATTTACTGATAAACAGCTACCTACGCAGCATGTTCATGTCGTTCCTAAATGAGCTTTTATCTCTCTGCCCTCACCACAAATCAGAATCTTCTGAGGAGTTCCCAGTACATTATCCTTTCCCCTGTGTAATTACCTTAACAAGCTCCAGCTGTTTTTATTCTCAGAAGGTTTACTCCCTGATATACAGCTGCCTACCCCCTTCGTACGTGCAGGTCCTAAATGAGCTTTTTTCTCTGTTCCCTCACCACAATCCAGATTCTTTTGGGGAGTTACCAGTACAGTAACCATACCAGGAAGTACTTAATTTTTTAAGCTACTGCTTTTCTTAATCCCAGTGGAGATATTTACTGATAAACAGCTACCTACGCAGCATGTTCATGTCGTTCCTAAATGAGCTTTTATCTCTCTGCCCTCACCACAAATCAGATTCTCCTGAGGAGTTCCCAGTACATTATCCGTTCCCCTGTGTAATTACCTTAACAAGCTCCACCTGTTTTTATTCTCAGAAGGTTTACTCCCTGATATACAGCTGCCTACCCCCTTCGTAAGTGCAGGTACTAAATGAGCTTTTTTCTCTGTTACCTCACCACAATCCAGATTATTTTGGGGAGTTACCAGTACAGTAACCATACCAGGAAGTACTTAATTTATTAAGCTACTGCTTTTCTTAATCTCAGTGGAGATATTTACTGATAAACAGCTACCTACGCATCATGTTCATGTCGTTCCTAAATGAGCTTTTATCTCTCTGCCCTCACCACATATCAGATTCTTCTGAGGAGTTCCCAGTACATTATCCTTTCCCCTGTGTAATTACCTTAACAAGCTCCAGCTGTTTTTATTCTCAGAAGGTTTACTCCCTGATATACAGCTGCCTACCCCCTTCGTAAGTGCAGGTCCTAAATGACCTTTTTTCTCTGTTCCCTCACCACAATCCAGATTCTCTTGGATTGTTACCAGTAGAGTAACCATACCAGGAAGTACTTAATTTATTAAGCTACTTCTTTTCTTAATCTCAGTGGAGATATTTACTGATAAACAGCTACCTACGGAGCATGTTCATGTCGTTCCTAAATGAGCTATTATCTCTCTCCCCTCACCACAAATCAGATTCTTCTGAGGAGTTCAAAGTACATTATCCTTTCCCCTGTGTAATTACCTTAACATTCTCCAGGTGTTTTTATTCTCAGAAGGTTTACTCCCTGATATACAGCTGCCTACCCCCTTCGTAAGTGCAGGTCCTAAATGAGCTTTTTTCTCTGTTCCCTCACCAAAATCCAGATTCTCTTGGAGAATTACCAGTACAGTAACCATACCAGGAAGTACTTAATTTATTAAGCTACTGCTTTTCTTAATCTCAGTGGAGATATTTACTGATAAACAGCTACCTACGCAGCATGTTCATGTCGTTCCTAAATGAGCTTTTATCTCTCTGCCCTCACCACAAATCAGATTCTTCTGAGGAGTTCCCAGTACATTATCCTTTCCCCTGTGTAATTACCTTAACAAGCTCCAGCTGTTTTTATTCTCAGAAGGTTTACTCCCTGATATACAGCTGCCTACCCCCTTTGTAAGTGCAGGTCCTAAATGAGCTTTTTTCTCTGTTCCCTCACCACAATCCAGATTCTTTTGGGGAGTTACCAGTACAGTAAACATACCAGGAAAACTTAATTTATTAAGCTACTGCATTTCTTAATCTCAGTGGAGATATTTACTGATAAACAGCTACCTACGCAGCATGTTCATGTCGTTCCTAAAAGAGCTTTTATCTCTCTGCCCTCACCACAAATCAGATTCTTCTGAGGAGTTCCCAGTACATTATCCTTTCCCCTGTGTAATTACCTTAACAAGCTCCAGCTGTTTTTATTCTCAGAAGGTTTACTCCCTGATATACAGCTGCCTACCCCATTCGTAAGTGCAGGTCGTAAATGAGCTTTTTTCTCTGTTCCCTCACCACAATCCAGATTCTTTTGGGGAGTTACCAGTACAGTAACCATACCAGGAAGTACTTAATTAATTAAGCTACTGCTTTTCTTAATCTCAGTGGAGATATTTACTGATAAACAGCTACCTACGCAGCATTTTCATGTCGTTCCTAAATGAGCTTTTATCTCTCTGCCCTCACCACAAATCAGATTCTTCTGAGGAGTTCCCAGTACATTATCCTTTCCCCTGTGTAATTACCTTAACAAGCTCCAGCTGTTTTTATTCTCAGAAGGTTTACTCCCTGATATACAGCTGCCTTCCTCCTTCGTAAGTGCAGGTCCTAAATGAGCTTTTTGCTCTGTTCCCTCACCACAATCCAGATTCTTTTGGGGAGTTACCAGTACAGTAACCGTACCAGGAAGTACTTAATTTATTAAGCTACTGCTTTTCTTAATCTCAGTGGAGATATTTACTGATAAACAGCTACCTACGCAGCATGTTCATGTCGTTCCTAAATGAGCTTTTATCTCTCTGCCCTCACCACAAATCAGATTCTTCTGAGGAGTTCCCAGTACATTATCCTTTCCCCTGTGTAATTACCTTAACAAGCTCGAGCTGTTTTTATTCTCAGAAGGATTACTCCCTGATATACAGCTGCCTACCCCCTTCGTAAGTGCAGGTCCTAAATGAGCTTTTTTCTCTGTTCCCTCACCACAATCCTGATTCTTTTGGGGAGTTACCAGTACAGTAACCATACCAGGAAGTACTTAATTTATTAAGCTACTGCTTTTCTTAATCTCAGTGGAGATATTTACTGATAAACAGCTACCTACGCAGAATGTTCATGTCGTTCCTGAAAGAGCTTTTATCTCTCTGCCCTCACCACAAATCAGATTCTTCTGAGGAGTTCCCAGTACATTATCCTTTCCCCTGTGTAATTACCTTAACAAGCTCCAGCTGTTTTTATTCTCAGAAGGTTTACTCCCTGATATACAGCTGCCTACCCCCTTCGTAAGTGCAGGTCCTAAATGAGCTTTTTGCTCTGTTCCCTCACAACAATCCAGATTCTTTTGGGGAGTTACCAGTACAGTAACCATACCAGGAAGTACTTAATTTATTAAGCTACTGCTTTTCTTAATCTCAGTGGAGATATTTACTGATAAACAGCTACCTACGCAGCATGTTCTTGTCGTTCCTAAATGAGCTTTTATCTCTCTGCCCTCACCACAAATCAGATTCTTCTGAGGAGTTCCCAGTACATTATCCTTTCCCCTGTGTAATTACCTTAACAAGCTCCAGCTGTTTTTATACTCAGAAGGTTTACTCCCTGATATACAGCTGCCTACCCCCTTCGTAAGTGCAGGTCCTAAATGAGCTTTTTTCTCTGTTCCCTCCCCCCCAAAATCAAGATTCTTTTGGGGAGTTACCAGTACAGTAACCATACCAGGAAGTATTTAATTTATTAAGCTACTGCTTTTCTTAATCTCAGTGGAGATATTTACTGATAAACAGCTACCTACGCAGCATGTTCATGTCGTTCTTAAATGAGCTTTTATCTCTCTGCCCTCACCACAAATCAGATTCTTCTGAGGAGTTCCCAGTACATTATCCTTTCCCCTGTGTAATTACCTTAACAAGCTCGAGCTGTTTTTATTCTCAGAAGGATTATTCCCTGATATACAGCTGCCTACCCCCTTCGTAAGTGCAGGTCCTAAATGAGCTTTTTTCTCTGTTCCCTCACCGCAATCCTGATTCTTTTGGGGAGTTACCAGTACAGTAACCATACCAGGAAGTACTTAATTTATTAAGCTACTGCTTTTCTTAATCTCAGTGGAGATATTTACTGATAAACAGCTACCTACGCAGAATGTTCATGTCGTTCCTTAAAGAGCTTTTATCTCTCTGCCCTCACCACAAATCAGATTCTTCTGAGGAGTTCCCAGTACATTATCCTTTCCCCTGTGTAATTACCTTAACAAGCTCCAGCTGTTTTTATTCTCAGAAGGTTTACTCCCTGATATACAGCTGCCTACCCCCTTCGTAAGTGCAGGTCCTAAATGAGCTTTTTGCTCTGTTCACTCACAACAATCCAGATTCTTTTGGGGAGTTACCAGTACAGTAACCATACCAGGAAGTACTTAATTTATTAAGCTACTGCTTTTCTTAATCTCAGTGGAGATATTTACTGATAAACAGCTACCTACGCAGCATGTTCTTGTCGTTCCTAAATGAGCTTTTATCTCTCTGCCCTCACCACAAATCAGATTCTTCTGAGGAGTTCCCAGTACATTATCCTTTCCCCTGTGTAATTACCTTAACAAGCTCCAGCTGTTTTTATACTCAGAAGGTTTACTCCCTGATATACAGCTGCCTACCCCCTTCGTAAGTGCAGGTTCTAAATGAGCATTTTCTCTGTTCCCTCACCACAATCCAGATTCTTTTGGGGAGTTACCAGTATAGTAACCATACCAGGAAGTACTTAATTTATTAAGCTACTGCTTTTCTTAATCTCAGTGGAGATATTTACTGATAAACAGCTACCTACGCAGCATGTTCATGTCGTTCCTAAATGAGCTTTTATCTCTCTGCCCTCACCACAAATCAGAATCTTCTGAGGAGTTCCCAGTACATTATCCTTTCCCCTGTGTAATTACCTTAACAAGCTCCAGCTGTTTTTATTCTCAGAAGGTTTACTCCCTGATATACAGCTGCCTACCCCCTTCGTACGTGCAGGTCCTAAATGAGCTTTTTTCTCTGTTCCCTCACCACAATCCAGATTCTTTTGGGGAGTTACCAGTACAGTAACCATACCAGGAAGTACTTAATTTATTAAGCTACTGCTTTTCTTAATCCCAGTGGAGATATTTACTGATAAACAGCTACCTACGCAGCATGTTCATGTCGTTCCTAAATGAGCTTTTATCTCTCTGCCCTCACCACAAATCAGATTCTCCTGAGGAGTTCCCAGTACATTATCCGTTCCCCTGTGTAATTACCTTAACAAGCTCCACCTGTTTTTATTCTCAGAAGGTTTACTCCCTGATATACAGCTGCCTACCCCCTTCGTAAGTGCAGGTACTAAATGAGCTTTTTTCTCTGTTACCTCACCACAATCCAGATTATTTTGGGGAGTTACCAGTACAGTAACCATACCAGGAAGTACTTAATTTATTAAGCTACTGCTTTTCTTAATCTCAGTGGAGATATTTACTGATAAACAGCTACCTACGCATCATGTTCATGTCGTTCCTAAATGAGCTTTTATCTCTCTGCCCTCACCATTTATCAGATTCTTCTGAGGAGTTCCCAGTACATTATCCTTTCCCCTGTGTAATTACCTTAACAAGCTCCAGCTGTTTTTATTCTCAGAAGGTTTACTCCCTGATATACAGCTGCCTAACCCCTTCGTAAGTACAGGTCCTAAATGACCTTTTTTCTCTGTTCCCTCACCACAATCCAGATTCTCTTGGAGAGTTACCAGTAGAGTAACCATACCAGGAAGTACTTAATTTATTAAGCTACTTCTTTTCTTAATCTCAGTGGAGATATTTACTGATAAACAGCTACCTACGGAGCATGTTCATGTCGTTCCTAAATGAGCTATTATCTCTCTCCCCTCACCACAAATCAGATTCTTCTGAGGAGTTCAAAGTACATTATCCTTTCCCCTGTGTAATTACCTTAACATTCTCCAGGTGTTTTTATTCTCAGAAGGTTTACTCCCTGATATACAGCTGCCTACCCCCTTCGTAAGTGCAGGTCCTAAATGAGCTTTTTTCTCTGTTCCCTCACCAAAATCCAGATTCTCTTGGAGAATTACCAGTACAGTAACCATACCAGGAAGTACTTAATTTATTAAGCTACTGCTTTTCTTAATCTCAGTGGAGATATTTACTGATAAACAGCTACCTACGCAGCATGTTCATGTCGTTCCTAAATGAGCTTTTATCTCTCTGCCCTCACCACAAATCAGATTCTTCTGAGGAGGTCCCAGTACATTATGCTTTCCCCTGTGTAATTACCTTAACAAGCTCTAGCTGTTTTTATTCTCAGAAGGTTTACTCCCTGATATACAGCTGCCTACCCCCTTTGTAAGTGCAGGTCCTAAATGAGCTTTTTTCTCTGTTCCCTCACCACAATCCAGATTCTTTTGGGAAGTTACCAGTACAGTAAACATACCAGGAAAACTTAATTTATTAAGCTACTGCATTTCTTAATCTCAGTGGAGATATTTACTGATAAACAGCTACCTACGCAGCATGTTCATGTCGTTCCTAAAAGAGCTTTTATCTCTCTGCCCTCACCACAAATCAGATTCTTCTGAGGAGTTCCCAGTACATTATCCTTTCCCCTGTGTAATTACCTTAACAAGCTCCAGCTGTTTTTATTCTCAGAAGGTTTACTCCCTGATATACAGCTGCCTACCCCCTTCGTAAGTGCAGGTCCTAAATGAGCTTTTTTCTCTGTTCCCTCACCACAATCCAGATTCTTTTGGGGAGTTACCAGTATAGTAACCATACCAGGAAGTATTTAATTTATTAAGATACTGCTTTTCTTAATCTCAGTGGAGATATTTACTGATAAACAGCTACCTACGCAGCATGTTCATGTCGTTCTTAAATGAGCTTTTATCTCTCTGCCCTCACCACAAATCAGATTCTTCTGAGGAGTTCCCAGTACATTATCCTTTCCCCTGTGTAATTACCTTAACAAGCTCCAGCTGTTTTTATTCTCAGAAGGTTTACTCCCTGATATACAGCTGCCTACCCCCTTCGTAAGTGCAGGTCCTAAATGAGCTTTTTTCTCTGTTCCCTCACCACAATCCAGATTCTTTTGGGGAGTTACCAGTACAGTAACCATACCAGGAAGTACTTAATTTATTAAGCTACTGCTTTTCATAATCTCAGTGGAGATATTTACTGATAAACAGCTACCTACGCAGCATGTTCATGTCGTTCCTAAATGAGCTTTTATCTCTCTGCCCTCACCACAAATCAGATTCTTCTGAGGAGTTCCCAGTACATTATCCTTTCCCCTGTGTAATTACCTTAACAAGCTCCAGCTGTTTTTATTCTCAGAAGGTTTACTCCCTGATATACAGCTGCCTACCCCCTTCGTAAGTGCAGGTCCTAAATGAGCTTTTTTCTCTTTTCCCTCACCACAATCCAGATTCTTTTGGGGAGTTACCAGTACAGTAACCATACCAGGAAGTACTTAATTTATTAAGCTACTACTTTTCTTAATCCCAGTGGAGATATTTACTGATAAACAGCTACCTACGCAGCATGTTCATGTCGTTCCTAAATGAGCTTTTATCTCTCTGCCCTCACCACAAATCAGATTCTCCTGAGGAGTTCCCAGTACATTATCCGTTCCCCTGTGTAATTACCTTAACAAGCTCCACCTGTTTTTATTCTCAGAAGGTTTACTCCCTGATATACAGCTGCCTACCCCCTTCGTAAGTGCAGGTCCTAAATGAGCTTTTTTCTCTGTTACCTCACCACAATCCAGATTCTTTTGGGGAGTTACCAGTACAGTAACCATACCAGGAAGTACTTAATTTATTAAGCTACTGCTTTTCTTAATCCCAGTGGAGATATTTACTGATAAACAGCTACCTACGCAGCATGTTCATGTCGTTCCTAAATGAGCTTTTATCTCTCTGCCCTCACCACAAATCAGATTCTCCTGAGGAGTTCCCAGTACATTATCCGTTCCCCTGTGTAATTACCTTAACACGCTCCACCTGTTTTTATTCTCAGAAGGTTTACTCCCTGATATACAGCTGCCTACCCCCTTCGTAAGTGCAGGTCCTAAATGAGCTTTTTTCTCTGTTACCTCACCACAATCCAGATTCTTTTGGGGAGTTACCAGTACAGTAACCATACCAGGAAGTACTTAATTTATTAAGCTACTGCTTTTCTTAATCTCAGTGGAGATATTTACTGATAAACAGCTACCTACGCAGAATGTTCATGTCGTTCCTAAAAGAGCTCTTATCTCTCTGTCCTCACCACAAATCAGATTCTTCTGAGGAGTTCCCAGTACATTATCCTTTCCCCTGTGTAATTACCTTAACAAGCTCCAGCTGTTTTTATTCTCAGAAGGTTTACTCCCTGATATACAGCTGCCTACCCCCTTCGTAAGTGCAGGTCCTAAATGAGCTTTTTGCTCTGTTCCCTCACCACAATCCAGATTCTTTTGGGGAGTTACCAGTACAGTAACCGTACCAGGAAGTACTTAATTTATTAAGCTACTGCTTTTCTTAATCTCAGTGGAGATATTTACTGATAAACAGCTACCTACGCAGCATGTTCATGTCGTTCCTAAATGAGCTTTTATCTCTCTGCCCTCACCACAAATCAGATTCTTCTGAGGAGTTCCCAGTACATTATCCTTTCCCCTGTGTAATTACCTTAACAAGCTCGAGCTCTTTTTATTCTCAGAAGGATTACTCCCTGATATACAGCTGCCTACCCCCTTCGTAAGTGCAGGTCCTAAATGAGCTTTTTTCTCTGTTCCCTCCCCCCCAAAATCAAGATTCTTTTGGGGAGTTACCAGTACAGTAACCATACCAGGAAGTACTTAATTTATTAAGCTACTGCTTTTCTTAATCTCAGTGGAGATATTTACTGATAAACAGCTACCTACGCAGCATGTTCATGTCGTTCTTAAATGAGCTTTTATCTCTCTGCCCTCACCACAAATCAGATTCTTCTGAGGAGTTCCCAGTACATTATCCTTTCCCCTGTGTAATTACCTTAACAAGCTCCAGCTGTTTTTATTCTCAGAAGGTTTACTCCCTGATATACAGCTGCCTACCCCCTTCGTAAGTGCAGGTCCTAAATGAGCTTTTTTCTCTGTTCCCTCACCACAATCCAGATTCTTTTGGGGAGTTACCAGTACAGTAACCATACCAGGAAGTACTTAATTTATTAAGCTACTGCTTTTCTTAATCTCAGTGGAGATATTTACTGATAAACAGCTACCTACGCAGCATGTTCATGTCGTTCCTAAATGAGCTTTTATCTCTCTGCCCTCACCACAAATCAGAATCTTCTGAGGAGTTCCCAGTACATTATCCTTTCCCCTGTGTAATTACCTTAACAAGCTCCAGCTGTTTTTATTCTCAGAAGGTTTACTCCCTGATATACAGCTGCCTACCCCCTTCGTACGTGCAGGTCCTAAATGAGCTTTTTTCTCTGTTCCCTCACCACAATCCAGATTCTTTTGGGGAGTTACCAGTACAGTAACCATACCAGGAAGTACTTAATTTATTAAGCTACTGCTTTTCTTAATCCCAGTGGAGATATTTACTGATAAACAGCTACCTACGCAGCATGTTCATGTCGTTCCTAAATGAGCTTTTATCTCTCTGCCCTCACCACAAATCAGATTCTCCTGAGGAGTTCCCAGTACATTATCCGTTCCCCTGTGTAATTACCTTAACAAGCTCCACCTGTTTTTATTCTCAGAAGGTTTACTCCCTGATATACAGCTGCCTACCCCCTTCGTAAGTGCAGGTCCTAAATGAGCTTTTTTCTCTGTTACCTCACCACAATCCAGATTCTTTTGGGGAGTTACCAGTACAGTAACCATACCAGAAAGTACTTAATTTATTAAGCTACTGCTTTTCTTAATCTCAGTGGAGATATTTACTGATAAACAGCTACCTACGCATCATGTTCATGTCGTTCCTAAATGAGCTTTTATCTCTCTGCCCTCACCACAAATCAGATTCTTCTGAGGAGTTCCCAGTACATTATCCTTTCCCCTGTGTAATTACCTTAACAAGCTCCAGCTGTTTTTATTCTCAGAAGGTTTACTCCCTGATATACAGCTGCCTACCCCCTTAGTAAGTGCAGGTCCTAAATGAGCTTTTTTCTCTGTTCCCTCACCAAAATCCAGATTCTCTTGGAGAGTTACCAGTACAGTAACCATACCAGGAAGTACTTAATTTATTAAGCTACTGCTTTTCTTAATCTCAGTGGAGATATTTACTGATAAACAGCTACCTACGCAGCATGTTCATGTCGTTCCTAAATGAGCTTTTATCTCTCTGCCCTCACCACAAATCAGATTCTTCTGAGGAGGTCCCAGTACATTATCCTTTCCCCTGTGTAATTACCTTAACAAGCTCCAGCTGTTTTTATTCTCAGAAGGTTTACTCCCTGATATACAGCTGCCTACCCCCTTCGTAAGTGCAGGTCCTAAATGAGCTTTTTTCTCTGTTCCCTCACCACAATCCAGATTCTTTTGGGGAGTTACCAGTACAGTAACCATACCAGGAAGTACTTAATTTATTAAGCTACTGCTTTTCTTAATCTCAATGGAGATATTTACTGATAAACAGCTACCTACGCAGCATGTTCATGTCGTTCCTAAATGAGCTTTTATCTCTCTGCCCTCACCACAAATCAGATTCTTCTGAGGAGTTCCCAGTACATTATCCTTTCCCCTGTGTAATTACGTTAACAAGCTCGAGCTGTTTTTATTCTCAGAAGGATTACTCCCTGATATACAGCTGCCTACCACCTTCGTAAGTGTAGGTCCTAAATGAGCTTTTTTCTCTGTTCCCTCACCACAATCCTGATTCTTTTGGGGAGTTACCAGTACAGTAACCATACCAGGAAGTACTTAATTTATTAAGCTACTGCTTTTCTTAATCTCAGTGGAGATATTTACTGATAAACAGCTACCTACGCAGAATGTTCATGTCGTTCCTAAAAGAGCTTTTATCTCTCTGCCCTCACCACAAATCAGATTCTTCTGAGGAGTTCCCAGTACATTATCCTTTCCCCTGTGTAATTACCTTAACAAGCTCTAGCTGTTTTTATTCTCAGAAGGTTTATTCCCTGATATACAGCTGCCTACCCCCTTCGTAAGTGCAGGTCCTAAATGAGCTTTTTGCTCTGTTCCCTCACCACAATCCAGATTCTTTTGGGGAGTTACCAGTACAGTAACCGTACCAGGAAGTACTTAATTTATTAAGCTACTGCTTTTCTTAATCTCAGTGGAGATATTTACTGATAAACAGCTACCTACGCAGCATGTTCATGTCGTTCCTAAATGAGCTTTTATCTCTCTGCCCTCACCACAAATCAGATTCTTCTGAGGAGTTCCCAGTACATTATCCTTTCCCCTGTGTAATTACCTTAACAAGCTCGAGCTGTTTTTATTCTCAGAAGGATTACTCCCTGATATACAGCTGCCTACCCCCTTCGTAAGTGCAGGTCCTAAATGAGCTTTTTTCTCTGTTCCCTCACCACAATCCTGTTTCTTTTGGGGAGTTACCAGTACAGTAACCATACCAGGAAGTACTTAATTTATTAAGCTACTGCTTTTCTTAATCTCAGTGGAGATATTTACTGATAAACAGCTACCTACGCAGAATGTTCATGTCGTTCCTAAAAGAGCTTTTATCTCTCTGCCCTCACCACAAATCAGATTCTTCGGAGGAGTTCCCAGTACATTATCCTTTCCCCTGTGTAATTACCTTAACCAGCTCCAGCTGTTTTTATTCTCAGAAGGTTTACTCCCTGATATACAGCTGCCTACCCCATTCGTAAGTGCAGGTCCTAAATGAGCTTTTTTCTCTGTTCCCTCACCACAATCCAGATTCTTTTGTGGAGTTACCAGTACAGTAACCATACCAGGAAGTACTTAATTTTTTAAGCTACTGCTTTTCTTAATCTCAGTGGAGATATTTACTGATAAACAGCTACCTACGCAGCATGTTCATGTCGTTCCTAAATGAGCTTTTATCTCTCTGCCCTCACCACAAATCAGATTCTTCTGAGGAGTTCCCAGTACATTATCCTTTCCCCTGTGTAATTACCTTAACAAGCTCCCGCTGTTTTTATTCTCAGAAGGTTTACTCCCTCATATACAGCTGCCTACCCCCTTCGTAAGTGCAGGTCCTAAATGAGCTTTTTTCTCTGTTCCCTCACCACAATCCAGATTCTTTTGGGGAGTTAGCAGTACAGTAACCATACCAGGAAGTACTTAATTTATTAAGCTACTGCTTTTCTTAATCTCAGTGGAGATATTTACTGATAACCAGCTACCCACGCAGCATGTTCATGTCGTTCCTAAATGAGCTTTTATCTCTCTGCCCTCACCACAAATCAGATTCTTCTGAGGAGTTCCCAGTACATTATCCTTTCCCCTGTGTAATTACCTTAACAAGCTCCAGCTGTTTTTATTCTCAGAAGGTTTACTCCCTGATATACAGCTGCCTACCCCCTTAGTAAGTGCAGGTCCTAAATGAGCATTTTCTCTGTTCCCTCACCACAATCCAGATTCTTTTGGGGAGTTACCAGTACAGTAACCATACCAGGAAGTACTTAATTTATTAAGCTACTGCTTTTCTTAATCTCAGTGGAGATATTTACTGATAAACAGCAACCTACGCAGCATGTTCATGTCGTTCTTAAATGAGCTTTTATCTCTCTGCCCTCACCACAAATCAGATTCTTCTGAGGAGTTCCCAGTACATTATCCTTTCCCCTGTGTAATTACCTTAACAAGCTCCAGCTGTTTTTATTCTCAGAAGGTTTACTCCCTGATATACAGCTGCCTACCCCATTCGTAAGTGCAGGTCCTAAATGAGCTTTTTTCTCTGTTCCCTCACCACAATCCAGATTCTTTTGGGGAGGTACCAGTACAGTAACCATACCAGGAAGTATTTAATTTATTAAGCTACTGCTTTTCTTAATCTCAGTGGAGATATTTACTGATAAACAGCTACCTACGCAGCATGTTCATGTCGTTCCTAAATGAGCTTTTATCTCTCTGCCCTCACCACAAATCAGATTCTTCTGAGGAGTTCCCAGTACATTATCCTTTCCCCTGTGTAATTACCTTAACAAGCTCCAGCTGTTTTTATTCTCAGAAGGTTTACTCCCTGATATACAGCTGCCTACCCCCTTCGTAATTGCAGGTCCTAAATGAGCTTTTTGCTCTGTTCCCTCACAACAATCCAGATTCTTTTGGGGAGTTACCAGTACAGTAACCATACCAGGAAGTACTTAATTTATTAAGCTACTGCTTTTCTTAATCTCAGTGGAGATATTTACTGATAAACAGCTACCTACGCAGCATGTTCTTGTCGTTCCTAAATGAGCTTTTATCTCTCTGCCCTCACCACAAATCAGATTCTTCTGAGGAGTTCCCAGTACATTATCCTTTCCCCTGTGTAATTACCTTAACAAGCTCCAGCTGTTTTTATACTCAGAAGGTTTACTCCCTGATATACAGCTGCCTACCCCCTTCGTAAGTGCAGGTCCTAAATGAGCATTTTCTCTGTTCCCTCACCACAATCCAGATTCTTTTGCGGAGTTACCAGTACAGTAACCATACCAGGAAGTACTTAATTTATTAAGCTACTGCTTTTCTTAATCTCAGTGGAGATATTTACTGATAAACAGCAACCTACGCAGCATGTTCATGTCGTTCTTAAATGAGCTTTTATCTCTCTGCCCTCACCACAAATCAGATTCTTCTGAGGAGTTCCCAGTACATTATCCTTTCCCCTGTGTAATTACCTTAACAAGCTCCAGCTGTTTTTATTTTCAGAAGGTTTACTCCCTGATATACAGCTGCCTATCCCCTTCGTAAGTGCAGGTCCTAAATGAGCTTTTTTCTCTGTTCCCTCACCACAATCCAGATTCTTTTGGGGAGTTACCAGTACAGTAACCGTACCAGGAAGTACTTAATTTATTAAGCTACTGCTTTTCTTAATCTCAGTGGAGATATTTACTGATAAACAGCTACCTACGCAGCATGTTCATGTCGTTCCTAAATGAGCTTTTATCTCTCTGCCCTCACCACAAATCAGATTCTTCTGAGGAGTTCCCAGTACATTATCCTTTCCCCTGTGTAATTACGTTAACAAGCTCGAGCTGTTTTTATTCTCAGAAGGATTACTCCCTGATATACAGCTGCCTACCCCCTTCGTAAGTGTAGGTCCTAAATGAGCTTTTTTCTCTGTTCCCTCACCACAATCCTGATTCTTTTGGGGAGTTACCAGTACAGTAACCATACCAGGAAGTACTTAATTTATTAAGCTACTGCTTTTCTTAATCTCAGTGGAGATATTTACTGATAAACAGCTACCTACGCAGAATGTTCATGTCGTTCCTAAAAGAGCTTTTATATCTCTGCCCTCACCACAAATCAGATTCTTCTGAGGAGTTCCCAGTACATTATCCTTTCCCCTGTGTAATTACCTTAACAAGCTCCAGCTGTTTTTATTCTCAGAAGGTTTATTCCCTGATATACAGCTGCCTACCCCCTTCATAAGTGCAGGTCCTAAATGAGCTTTTTGCTCTGTTCCCTCACCACAATCCAGATTCTTTTGGGGAGTTACCAGTACAGTAACCGTACCAGGAAGTACTTAATTTATTAAGCTACTGCTTTTCTTAATCTCAGTGGAGATATTTACTGATAAACAGCTACCTACGCAGCATGTTCATGTCGTTCCTAAATGAGCTTTTATCTCTCTGCCCTCACCACAAATCAGATTCTTCTGAGGAGTTCCCAGTACATTATCCTTTCCCCTGTGTAATTACCTTAACAAGCTCGAGCTGTTTTTATTCTCAGAAGGATTACTCCCTGATATACAGCTGCCTACCCCCTTCGTAAGTGCAGGTCCTAAATGAGCTTTTTTCTCTGTTCCCTCACCACAATCCTGTTTCTTTTGGGGAGTTACCAGTACAGTAACCATACCAGGAAGTACTTAATTTATTAAGCTACTGCTTTTCTTAATCTCAGTGGAGATATTTACTGATAAACAGCTACCTACGCAGAATGTTCATGTCGTTCCTAAAAGAGCTTTTATCTCTCTGCCCTCACCACAAATCAGATTCTTCGGAGGAGTTCCCAGTACATTATCCTTTCCCCTGTGTAATTACCTTAACCAGCTCCAGCTGTTTTTATTCTCAGAAGGTTTACTCCCTGATATACAGCTGCCTACCCCATTCGTAAGTGCAGGTCCTAAATGAGCTTTTTTCTCTGTTCCCTCACCACAATCCAGATTCTTTTGTGGAGTTACCAGTACAGTAACCATACCAGGAAGTACTAAATTTTTTAAGCTACTGCTTTTCTTAATCTCAGTGGAGATATTTACTGATAAACAGCTACCTACGCAGCATGTTCATGTCGTTCCTAAATGAGCTTTTATCTCTCTGCCCTCACCACAAATCAGATTCTTCTGAGGAGTTCCCAGTACATTATCCTTTCCCCTGTGTAATTACCTTAACAAGCTCCAGCTGTTTTTATTCTCAGAAGGTTTACTCCCTCATATACAGCTGCCTACCCCCTTCGTAAGTGCAGGTCCTAAATGAGCTTTTTTCTCTGTTCCCTCACCACAATCCAGATTCTTTTGGGGAGTTAGCAGTACAGTAACCATACCAGGAAGTACTTAATTTATTAAGCTACTGCTTTTCTTAATCTCAGTGGAGATATTTACTGATAACCAGCTACCCACGCAGCATGTTCATGTCGTTCCTAAATGAGCTTTTATCTCTCTGCCCTCACCACAAATCAGATTCTTCTGAGGAGTTCCCAGTACATTATCCTTTCCCCTGTGTAATTACCTTAACAAGCTCCAGCTGTTTTTATTCTCAGAAGGTTTACTCCCTGATATACAGCTGCCTACCCCCTTAGTAAGTGCAGGTCCTAAATGAGCATTTTCTCTGTTCCCTCACCACAATCCAGATTCTTTTGGGGAGTTACCAGTACAGTAACCATACCAGGAAGTACTTAATTTATTAAGCTACTGCTTTTCTTAATCTCAGTGGAGATATTTACTGATAAACAGCAACCTACGCAGCATGTTCATGTCGTTCTTAAATGAGCTTTTATCTCTCTGCCCTCACCACAAATCAGATTCTTCTGAGGAGTTCCCAGTACATTATCCTTTCCCCTGTGTAATTACCTTAACAAGCTCCAGCTGTTTTTATTCTCAGAAGGTTTACTCCCTGATATACAGCTGCCTACCCCATTCGTAAGTGCAGGTCCTAAATGAGCTTTTTTCTCTGTTCCCTCACCACAATCCAGATTCTTTTGGGGAGGTACCAGTACAGTAACCATACCAGGAAGTATTTAATTTATTAAGCTACTGCTTTTCTTAATCTCAGTGGAGATATTTACTGATAAACAGCTACCTACGCAGCATGTTCATGTCGTTCCTAAATGAGCTTTTATCTCTCTGCCCTCACCACAAATCAGATTCTTCTGAGGAGTTCCCAGTACATTATCCTTTCCCCTGTGTAATTACCTTAACAAGCTCCAGCTGTTTTTATTCTCAGAAGGTTTACTCCCTGATATACAGCTGCCTACCCCCTTCGTAATTGCAGGTCCTAAATGAGCTTTTTGCTCTGTTCCCTCACAACAATCCAGATTCTTTTGGGGAGTTACCAGTACAGTAACCATACCAGGAAGTACTTAATTTATTAAGCTACTGCTTTTCTTAATCTCAGTGGAGATATTTACTGATAAACAGCTACCTACGCAGCATGTTCTTGTCGTTCCTAAATGAGCTTTTATCTCTCTGCCCTCACCACAAATCAGATTCTTCTGAGGAGTTCCCAGTACATTATCCTTTCCCCTGTGTAATTACCTTAACAAGCTCCAGCTGTTTTTATACTCAGAAGGTTTACTCCCTGATATACAGCTGCCTACCCCCTTCGTAAGTGCAGGTCCTAAATGAGCATTTTCTCTGTTCCCTCACCACAATCCAGATTCTTTTGCGGAGTTACCAGTACAGTAACCATACCAGGAAGTACTTAATTTATTAAGCTACTGCTTTTCTTAATCTCAGTGGAGATATTTACTGATAAACAGCAACCTACGCAGCATGTTCATGTCGTTCTTAAATGAGCTTTTATCTCTCTGCCCTCACCACAAATCAGATTCTTCTGAGGAGTTCCCAGTACATTATCCTTTCCCCTGTGTAATTACCTTAACAAGCTCCAGCTGTTTTTATTTTCAGAAGGTTTACTCCCTGATATACAGCTGCCTATCCCCTTCGTAAGTGCAGGTCCTAAATGAGCTTTTTTCTCTGTTCCCTCACCACAATCCAGATTCTTTTGGGGAGTTACCAGTACAGTAACCGTACCAGGAAGTACTTAATTTATTAAGCTACTGCTTTTCTTAATCTCAGTGGAGATATTTACTGATAAACAGCTACCTACGCAGCATGTTCATGTCGTTCCTAAATGAGCTTTTATCTCTCTGCCCTCACCACAAATCAGATTCTTCTGAGGAGTTCCCAGTACATTATCCTTTCCCCTGTGTAATTACGTTAACAAGCTCGAGCTGTTTTTATTCTCAGAAGGATTACTCCCTGATATACAGCTGCCTACCCCCTTCGTAAGTGTAGGTCCTAAATGAGCTTTTTTCTCTGTTCCCTCACCACAATCCTGATTCTTTTGGGGAGTTACCAGTACAGTAACCATACCAGGAAGTACTTAATTTATTAAGCTACTGCTTTTCTTAATCTCAGTGGAGATATTTACTGATAAACAGCTACCTACGCAGAATGTTCATGTCGTTCCTAAAAGAGCTTTTATATCTCTGCCCTCACCACAAATCAGATTCTTCTGAGGAGTTCCCAGTACATTATCCTTTCCCCTGTGTAATTACCTTAACAAGCTCCAGCTGTTTTTATTCTCAGAAGGTTTATTCCCTGATATACAGCTGCCTACCCCCTTCATAAGTGCAGGTCCTAAATGAGCTTTTTGCTCTGTTCCCTCACCACAATCCAGATTCTTTTGGGGAGTTACCAGTACAGTAACCGTACCAGGAAGTACTTAATTTATTAAGCTACTGCTTTTCTTAATCTCAGTGGAGATATTTACTGATAAACAGCTACCTACGCAGCATGTTCATGTCGTTCCTAAATGAGCTTTTATCTCTCTGCCCTCACCACAAATCAGATTCTTCTGAGGAGTTCCCAGTACATTATCCTTTCCCCTGTGTAATTACCTTAACAAGCTCGAGCTGTTTTTATTCTCAGAAGGATTACTCCCTGATATACAGCTGCCTACCCCCTTCGTAAGTGCAGGTCCTAAATGAGCTTTTTTCTCTGTTCCCTCACCACAATCTGTTTCTTTTGGGGAGTTACAGTACAGTAACCATACCAGGAAGTACTTAATTTATTAAGCTACTGCTTTTCTTAATCTCAGTGGAGATATTTACTGATAAACAGCTACCTACGCAGAATGTTCATGTCGTTCCTAAAAGAGCTTTTATCTCTCTGCCCTCACCACAAATCAGATTCTTCGGAGGAGTTCCCAGTACATTATCCTTTCCCTGTGTAATTACCTTAACCAGCTCCAGCTGTTTTTATTCTCAGAAGGTTTACTCCCTGATATACAGCTGCCTACCCCATTCGTAAGTGCAGGTCCTAAATGAGCTTTTTTCTCTGTTCCCTCACCACAATCCAGATTCTTTTGTGGAGTTACCAGTACAGTAACCATACCAGGAAGTACTAAATTTTTTAGCTACTGCTTTTCTTAATCTCAGTGGAGATATTTACTGATAAACAGCTACCTACGCAGCATGTTCATGTCGTTCCTAAATGAGCTTTTATCTCTCTGCCCTCACCACAAATCAGATTCTTCTGAGGAGTTCCCAGTACATTATCCTTTCCCCTGTGTAATTACCTTAACAAGCTCCAGCTGTTTTTATTCTCAGAAGGTTTACTCCCTCATATACAGCTGCCTACCCCCTTCGTAAGTGTAGGTCCTAAATGAGCTTTTTTCTCTGTTCCCTCACCACAATCCAGATTCTTTTGGGGAGTTAGCAGTACAGTAACCATACCAGGAAGTACTTAATTTATTAAGCTACTGCTTTTCTTAATCTCAGTGGAGATATTTACTGATAACCAGCTACCCACGCAGCATGTTCATGTCGTTCCTAAATGAGCTTTTATCTCTCTGCCCTCACACAAATCAGATTCTTCTGAGGAGTTCCCAGTACATTATCCTTTCCCCTGTGTAATTACCTTAACAAGCTCCAGCTTGTTTTTATTCTCAGAAGGTTTACTCCCTGATATACAGCTGCCTACCCCTTAGTAAGTGCAGGTCCTAAATGAGCATTTTCTCTGTTCCCTCACCACAATCCAGATTCTTTTGGGGAGTTACCAGTACAGTAACCATACCAGGAAGTACTTAATTTATTAAGCTACTGCTTTTCTTAATCTCAGTGGAGATATTTACTGATAAACAGCAACCTACGCAGCATGTTCATGTCGTTCTTAAATGAGCTTTTATCTCTCTGCCCTCACCACAAATCAGATTCTTCTGAGGAGCTCCCAGTACATTATCCTTTCCCTGTGTAATTACCTTAACAAGCTCCAGCTGTTTTTATTCTCAGAAGGTTTACTCCCTGATATACAGCTGCCTACCCCATTCGTAAGTGCAGGTCCTAAATGAGCTTTTTTCTCTGTTCCCTCACCACAATCCAGATTCTTTTGGGGAGGTACCAGTACAGTAACCATACCAGGAAGTATTTAATTATTAAGCTACTGCTTTTCTTAATCTCAGTGGAGATATTTACTGATAAACAGCTACCTACGCAGCATGTTCATGTCGTTCCTAAATGAGCTTTTATCTCTCTGCCCTCACCACAAATCAGATTCTTCTGAGGAGTTCCCAGTACATTATCCTTTCCCCTGTGTAATTACCTTAACAAGCTCCAGCTGTTTTTATTCTCAGAAGGTTTACTCCCTGATATACAGCTGCCTACCCCCTTCGTAATTGCAGGTCCTAAATGAGCTTTTTGCTCTGTTCCCTCACAACAATCCAGATTCTTTTGGGGAGTTACCAGTACAGTAACCATACCAGGAAGTACTTAATTTATTAAGCTACTGCTTTTCTTAATCTCAGTGGAGATATTTACTGATAAACAGCTACCTACGCAGCATGTCTTGTCGTTCCTAAATGAGCTTTTATCTCTCTGCCCTCACCACAAATCAGATTCTTCTGAGGAGTTCCCAGTACATTATCCTTTCCCTGTGTAATTACCTTAACAAGCTCCAGCTGTTTTTATACTCAGAAGGTTTACTCCCTGATATACAGCTGCCTACCCCCTTCGTAAGTGCAGGTCCTAAATGAGCATTTTCTCTGTTCCCTCACCACAATCCAGATTCTTTTGCGGAGTTACCAGTACAGTAACCATACCAGGAAGTACTTAATTTATTAAGCTACTGCTTTTCTTAATCTCAGTGGAGATATTTACTGATAAACAGCAACCTACGCAGCATGTTCATGTCGTTCTTAAATGAGCTTTTATCTCTCTGCCCTCACCACAAATCAGATTCTTCTGAGGAGTTCCCAGTACATTATCCTTTCCCCTGTGTAATTACCTTAACAAGCTCCAGCTGTTTTTATTTTCAGAAGGTTTACTCCCTGATATACAGCTGCCTATCCCCTTCGTAAGTGCAGGTCCTAATGAGCTTTTTTCTCTGTTCCCTCACCACAGTCCAGATTCTTTTGGGGAGTTACCAGTACAGTAACCATACCAGGAAGTACTTAATTTATTAAGCTACTGCTTTTCTTAATCTCAGTGGAGATATTTACTGATAAACAGCTACCTACGCAGCATGTTCATGTCGTTCCTAAATGAGCTTTTATCTCTCTGCCCTCACCACAAATCAGATTCTTCTGAGGAGTTCCCAGTACATTATCCTTTCCCCTGTGTAATTACCTTAACAAGCTCCAGCTGTTTTTATTCTCAGAAGTTTTACTTCCTGATATACAGCTGCCTACCCCCTTCGTAAGTGCAGGTCCTAAATGAGCTTTTTTCTCTGTTCCCTCACCCAATCCAGATTCTTTTGGAGAGTTACCAGTACAGTAACCATACGAGGAAGTACTTAATTTATTAAGCTACTGCTTTTCTTAATCTCAGTGGAGATATTTACTGATAAACAGCTACCTACGCAGCATGTTCATGTCGTTCCTAAATGAGCTTTTATCTCTCTGCCCTCACGACAAATCAGATTCTTCTGAGGAGTTCCCAGTACATTATCCTTTCACCTGTGTAATTACCTTAACAAGCTCCAGCTGTTTTTATTCTCAGAAGGTTTACTCCTTGATATACAGCTGCCTATCCCCTTCGTAATTGCAGGTCCTAAATGAGCTTTTTTCTCTGTTCCCTCACCACAATCCAGATTCTTTTGGGGAGTTACCAGTACAGTAACCATACCAGGAAGTACTTAATTTATTAAGCTACTGCTTTTCTTAATCTCAGTGGAGATATTTACTGATAAACAGCTACCTACGCAGCATGTTCATGTCGTTCCTAAATGAGCTTTATCTCTCTGCCCTCACCACAAATCAGATTCTTCTGAGGAGTTCCCAGTACATTATCCTTTCCCCTGTGTAATTACCTTAACAAGCTCTAGCTGTTTTTATTCTCAGAAGGTTTACTCCCTGATATACAGCTGCCTACCCCCTTCGTAAGTGCAGGTCCTAAATGAGCTTTTTTCTCTGTTCCCTCACCACAATCCAGATTCTTTTGGGGAGTTACCAGTACAGTAACCATACCAGGAAGTACTTAATTTATTAAGCTACTGCTTTTCTTAATCTCAGTGGAGATATTTACTGATAAACGCTACCTACGCAGCATGTTCATGTCGTTCCTAAATGAGCTTTTATCTCTCTGCCCTCACCACAAATCAGATTCTTCTGAGGAGTTCCCAGGTCATTATCCTTTCCCCTGTGTAATTACCTTAACAAGCTCCAGCTGTTTTATTCTCAGAAGGTTTACTCCCTGATATACAGCTGCCTACCCCTTCGTAAGTGCAGGTCCTAAATGACCTTTTTTCTCTGTTCCCTCACCACAATCCAGATTCATTGGGGAGGTACCAGTACAGTAACCATACCAGGAAGTACTTAATTTATTAAGCTACTGCTTTTCTTAATCTCAGTGGAGATATTTACTGATAAACAGCTACCTACGCAGCATGTTCATGTCGTTCCTAAATGAGCTTTTATCTCTCTGCCCTCACCACAAATCAGATTCTTCTGAGGAGTTCCAGTACATTATCCTTTCCCTGTGTAATTACCTTAACAAGCTCCAGCTGTTTTTATTCTCAGAAGGTTTACTCCCTGATATACAGCTGCCTACCCCTTCGTAAGTGCAGGTCCTAAATGAGCTTTTCTCTGTTCCCTCACCACAATCCAGATTCTTTTGGGGAGTTACCAGTACAGTAACCATACCAGGAGTACTAAATTTATTAAGCTACTGCTTTTCTTAATCTCAGTGGAGATATTTACTGATAAACAGCTACCTACGCAGCATGTTCATGTCGTTCCTAAATGAGCTTTTATCTCTCTGCCCTCACCACAAATCAGATTCTTCTGAGGAGTTCCCAGTACATTATCCTTTCCCCAGTGTAATTACCTTAACAAGCTCAGCTGTTTTTATTCTCAGAAGGTGTACTCCCTGATATACAGCTGCCTACCCCCTTCGTAAGTGCGGGTCCTAAATGAGCTTTTTTTCTCTGTTCCCTCACCACAATCCAGATTCTTTTGGGGAGTTACCAGTACAGTAACCATACCAGGAAGTACTTAATTTATTAAGCTACTGCTTTTCTTAATCTCAATTTAGATATTTACTGATAAACAGCTACCTACGCAGCATGTTCATGTCGTTCCTAATGAGCTTTTATCTCTCTGCCCTCACCACAAATCAGATTCTTCTGAGGAGTTCCAGTACATTATCCTTTCCCCTGTGTAATTACCTTAACAAGCTCCAGCTGTTTTATTCTCA
>NW_025961523.1:0-30881 GCF_023159225.1 Perognathus longimembris pacificus
CAGTGGAAACTATGTTGAAAACTTAGAAATAACTTGAGAATACCAACATTAGGATTCATCGCCGTGATGTGGCAAAGGCATGGGAGGTTTAGAAATCTTCACATGTGATAGACAGACTCTTCTGAAGAGACAATGCCCCTATTAAACTTATGGCTTCTAATGTGTAACCTCCAACATCCTAAAAATATCCCAGAGACTTTTATGTTCTTGGTACTAAAGTTTGTAAGATATGGTGAACAGAGGATGTTGTCCTAATGACCTAGGACTAGATTTCATAACTACATAGATGCCCTCATACTAATTAATATGATCATCTTAACTACCATCTGAAACAGTATTCATTGTTGAGGAGCAAAAAAACCACAGGCTATTCTCAGCCACAGAACATGACCAAAAATTGTGGATACACATTTCTTTCTGTATAGCTGAATTGCATGTCATCGTCTGATGAAAACCAACCCAAAATTACAGTTATAATCTAGTTATAATGTCAAGCCAGACTCTGGACAACCTGCTTCTGGAAGTCCTCTCCAGGCTGGTATGGCCCGTGCCTTTGTCAGATTAACTGCATGGCCCACATCTGAGGTCATCCTAAATCTCATGATGGAGAAGAACAAACTCAAATACTCAACTACAACTAGTTTAATTGGCTGTGAACTTCCATAGGGTTTGGGATTATTGTGTTTGGGGGATGAGAATTTTAGGGGATTAACAATATTTGAAAAACACAGTCATTTTTTTCCAAATATAATATCAGAAAAAACTCCATTTGTGTTGGCCTAGCATGCTCAAGACCCTGGGTTTGATTCCCAGTGCTGCAAGAAAAGAATAAGAGGGCTGGGGATATGGCCTAGTGGCAAGAGTGCTTGCCTCGTGTACATGAGGCCCTGGGTTCGATTCCTCAGCACCACATATACAGAAAATGGCCAGAAGTGGCGCTGTGGCTCAAGTGGCAGAGTGCTAGCCTTGAGCAGGAAGAAGCCAGAGACAGTGCTCAGGCCCTGAGTTCATGGCCTAGGACTGGCCAAAAAAAAAAAAAAGAAAAGAAAAAGAAGAAAGCTGGAGAGGGTGAGAGAAGGTAACAGAAGAGGGGCAAGGGGAAAGAGAGGGAGAGAAAGGGGAAGGGACAAGAGAAGGAGGGGAGAGGAATAGGAAAGGAAGGAAGGGAGAAGGGGATGGGAAGACAAAGGAGAGGTGAAGAGAAGGAGAGAGAAGAGGGGGAAGATGAAACACACTCCCAATTCTTTTGTCACTCAGTGACAAACACAATCAAATTCTCATCCCTATACCTGGGAAAATAAGGAAATGCAATGAAGCTGGGTATTGGGGCACCGGGGCTCACATTTCAGACCCAGTGACTCCAGACCTCTGAGACAGAAGAATTGATTGAGCACTTTGCCTTAATACCAGCCAAGGCAACACAGCCAGACCCTGCCTTCCAGTATAATTTCTACTCATTAAAAATGAAGTCTAAAATACAAGTCAAATTAAATCCTCTAGCGACCTTAAAGGTAAGTCGTAGCTAACAAACAAACAACCTATTTCAATTCAGAACAGTAAATGTTCTTTATTCATGTGGATTTGTAAAGATCTAGTAATCTGAAAGACCACCACAAAATAAGGAAAACTAGAGAAAACCTCAAAAAAAATGTTCACAGTGTTCTTGACCAAACTCAATAAAATCCCATTGTAATTTTCAGCATAAGAAAATGTTTAATTCTTTGCTCTTTTTCTTGAGTCAGCATAACTTCCTGTATCTGCCTTATGGATAGCATTGGATGAGCCAGCCTAAGAGAACTGGAGTCCTGTTCTTACTGTTCATCTGCTGTTTGGATCTAGCCCATTGCGACTTTCCTTATTTCTGACACAAATTCATCAAGATCACTTCATTAGTAATGGAAAAACTGTACATGGAACAAGAAATTATTTCG
Organism: Perognathus longimembris pacificus; assembly: GCF_023159225.1. NCBI lineage: Eukaryota > Metazoa > Chordata > Mammalia > Rodentia > Heteromyidae > Perognathus > Perognathus longimembris. The sequence continues at coordinate 1,932 of NW_025961523.1, forward strand.
GGGAAAAATCTAAAATTTTCAAATGTTGAAATTATTTCACCATAAAATTTGGACTGCAATTAAGTTGTCACACTGATTGAAAATTCACTTCGGAGCATTTTTTTTCCAGAAAAAAAAGCTTTTCTATCTGTAACATATTACAAGGAGAGCACGCAACAATGCAGAGGAAAATAGCATCAGCATCAAGAGATTTGGGTGACTAAAGAACATCTGCAATAATTTTAGCATTTACCGTTTTCCTTTGATTTCTCTGCAGAGAAAATACTTCATTATACAAAATAACTCTGCTAGAAAAAGAATGTATGCCCACATCCTCATGATAAATATATATATATATATATATATATATATATATATATATATATATATATTTCATACCGTAAAGTATGGCTGTTGAGGTGGAAAGCAATGTCTAGTATCCAAGAATGCAAAGCGAGCAAAACAAGCCACTGTTATGCATGGACATAGACCACCTCTCCATAACACACAAGATACCTGTTCTGGAATTTCTTCTTGTTAAGTAAGCTGTTCCATTAAAGAATAGAAAAAATAATTTTTTACTGCTTTTCAATTAACCTGTATGAGCTATTTCTCAAAAACTAACAAAATATGCTAGGCACCATTGGCTCATGCTTACACTCCAGCTACTGAGGAGGCTGAGAGCTGAGGGTTGCTGTTTGAAGCCAGCCCTACCAGTAAGACTGTGAGCCTGTTATCACCAAGTAACCAGTCAAAAAAAAAAAAAAAAAAAAGCCTCTGAGTAGAGCTGTGGCTCATGTGGTAGAGCACTAATCTTGATTTTAAAAAAAGTAAAAGTTCAGACCACTCCCAGGCCCTGAATTCAAGCACCCAACAGGCACAACATACTCTAAAATGAAACATGTAAAGATACACGCAAACCTAATTCAATAATTAATGAAACAGAAAAAGACTCAGGGTCCATCATGATACCCTAGTATGAATGAGCAAAGTTGAGTAAATGCTAAACATGGCGTGTTTTTCCCTGCTCAGGCGAGGCCAGCCAGGTTTTAGTAAGGTTCCACAACGAATGAGGCCCCACAGGACTCCTGCCCTTCACAAGGAGACCATTTTCCACCAGAGTGGGACCTTCCTGGAAGTGACCACCTTCCCCTGAAACCATGTCTATCCTCAGCCGAAGCCTTGGGAGGCAAGTTCCTCTGTTGGAACTTTCTGGAGAATGGAGCCAAGTTCTTTTTCTGGACAGCTCGAGAATTTGAGGATATTTGGATACTTCTCCACTCTGAAGCTTCTTTGCAGTTATCCTACTCATATTTATACCATATGGCACCAATGAGACGCTCAAGTAAACATTCTTTGCACACCATTTTACTAACTCAGTTCTTTAGTATTTATTAAGACTAACATGGGCTGGGCACTGGAAAACCTGTAGCATACAATTCTTTCATTTAAAACTTTGACTCTGAAGACCATAATAACATACCTCTTAACTAGCGTCATTTCTATGGCAGTGATTATAGACTTAATTCCTTAGATGCTGTATTAGTTCTAGAGAGCTCCATGCAGTATTGCTAATCATCAAGAGGCGCTTCTCTTTCTATTTTTGATGGAGTAGGTAACTTAGGCTGGAAGCACTTAAAGACCTTCCAATCCTAAACTACTCATTAACAGTGGAGCCAGACTTTCCAACAATTCTGATCCTCCAACTGAGTCTTTTCTACTGGCTACACCAATGCTACCTAAGTGGGGGGAAATAACCAGCATACTATTTTAGACACATTATGAATATGGCACTATTTATGTTACTGGTATTTACTCTAAAACATTTAAGTGCAAAAATCTTTAAGAACATGGATAAGCAGTGCTGATTTGTAAAAATTTAATGAAGGTCATTAAAAATAATGCTGGCTGCTAGAAAAAATTGGAAGAGAAAATGCCGAGTGTACCAAATCCTACTTTACCTAGCTGAAACTAACTCTTTTGAACGTATTTTCTCTGACCTAAGTGTCTATTCAAGAGCATAGTCCCTTCCCTTGCTAAAATAAATTAGGTGAGTGGAGCTCTTGCATTTAGTGATAAAGCACACCCCAGGAGACCAACTATGTCTACTTCAACACTGTACTCACCGTAATGTGAAAATCCCACCCTACCATCTTGGATTTTTTTCTTTGGAGGGCAACATTTACTAAACCTCTGTAGTTAATTATATTAAATAGTACTGTCACATCATATACTGTGAACTTTGCAGAAGAGAAATTTGACCAGTGTCTTTCAAGGGAGTACATTTATATATATATATATATATATAATTATTTTCAAACCTTCACAACATAGTTACTCTGCATGCTGATTTCCTTTCTATTTCACATTATAAGATCGAACATTGAGTGTCTGGGGGAAAATTATTTAACTTTTACAATATTTGTACTAAATTTAATATTAATAAAAAGGGGAAAATCATCTCAAAATTCGAACAACGTTTTTACTGCAAACACTACTTGCAGAAAAAGAGCTCTTCAATTTAGCACCTTTTAAAAGAGATTTTATAAATGATGATACAGTATGTTAAATTAATCCTTCTTTTACTCTCACATTCTCTGCCCTCTCAACCCCTATTATTCAATAGCTTTCACTGAGTTTTGTTTTGCCATCTTCATTCTCAGATGCAATATGTTTCAGTATTGTTCAACCTGTAACATTCTCTACCCACACGTGGTGTACTTTGTACATATCTTTTAAGGATAAGAAAGCTGAGGCAAGTCATGAGGCTAGGAGAGATGGGGAGAATGAAGGAAGGGGATGCATTGTACTCAACTGATATGGTGAATACAACTCCTTTGTACAAAGACTTCAAGATTTAAAAAAAAAAGAATTACAGTATCTCCATTTAACAAAATATAACAGAATGTAAACTTCCGTGTCCTATTATTAAAATAAATTGTTTTACAAGGCCAAATTTGAAGGCAAGAATGACATTTGGAAGTCCTTGAACCCAACCCCATTATCTAATAGATACAGACAATAGAGGTATCAGCTAGAATGAACCAAATCACCTCCTATTGGAACACGAGTTCATTGAGATCTGTTTCCCAACTCTCCATAGAACTCTGATACAAATGTGCTATAGAGGAAGACACAAGGGAGACAGACCAGCTCAGAAACAAACTGCATGTGAATTATGTGGCATTATTAGGAAGAGCAATATAACCAGTACTAGCACAGCTTCTGATCTACCTGGAGGATTTAAGAGAATGCTTATCATTTCAACTTGACGTCTGTGTAGGTCATTAAGGCTGGGTAGCCATTTGACAGGCAGACATGAATGGGGAAGATTCCAGGAAGAAGAGACAGAGACAGAAAAGCAGGAAGAAAACAAGTTTCTAGAAACCAGGAATTCCTATTGCTGAATGCTATAAGTATTAGGAAAATTTTAAAAAGGCTGGGGTCAACTTGGGCTCCTTCCATAAGGCAGTGGAGAAGAGGTATTTAAGCATAAAATCTACATTTTAGAAGTGTCCCAATGTGCAGGGTGCTGGTGGCTCATGCCTGTCTGTCATCCTAGCTACTCAAGAGGCAGAGCTTTGAGGATCATGGTTTAATGCCAATGAGGACAAGAATGTCTCTTAAAGAGTCTCATCTCCAGTTAACTACAAAACAAAAAGGAAAACAAACACCTGGATGTGGCAGTGTGGTTCACAGTGACAGAGGACTAGCCTTGAAAAGAAAGGAAGAAGGGCTGGGAATATGGCCTAGTGGTAGAGTGCTTGCCTTGTATACATGAAACCATGGGTTCGGTTCCTCAGCACCACATACATAGAAAAAAGCAAAAAGTGGAGCAATGGCTCAAGTGGTAGTGTGGTAGCCTTGAGCAAAAAAAAAAAAAAAAAAAAAAAACTGCGGGCAACTTTGCTCAGGACCTGAGTCCAGGACTGGCAAAGGAACGAAGGAAGGAAGGAAGGAAGGAAGGAAGGAAGGAAGGAAGGAAGGAAGGAAGGAAGGAAGGAAGGAAGGATAAAAGAAAGAGAGTAAGTGAGAGAGAGAGGAAGAGAGTGAATGAACTCAGGGACAGCACCTGCGTTCATGCAACACAAACAATAACAAAAACAAAGAATCAACAAAGTGCTAGTTTTCCAATAAGAGATTAAACATTTGTTAGAAATATATTCTTTACTTATTTTTTAAAAGCCCCTCGCATTTGAATTTTTAAATTTAGCTCAAATGAGCAAAGCATCAGGCAGAACTTCATAGGTCGTATTTAAAAAGATCACATTGGCACTGAACTACATTGAGCTCCTACATCATCATCAGTATAAAGAAAAGGAGTCTAACCTTACATTTCTTTTTTTTTCAGAAAATAGAAAATGCTGTCAAGATGATATCCTCTCAAATAATTGTTACTTCTAAATAGGCATAATTAGTTGGTTGAGAGCAGTCATGATTGACCTAGTAGTTTTCAATGTTATCAAAAGTTCTAAAGGCCATCTTTGATCAGCAAACTTTTTTAGAATAATCCTCACAGCTACCATGTGCTTTATAATTAGAAAGACACCATCACCTCCACTTGGAGTAGCCAGCAGCCTCTCTATGTGTTTTCCTTTTCTTTTTTTTTGTAATAATTACTTATTTATTGTCAAAGTGATGTACAGATGGGTTACAGTTTCATACATTAGGCTATGTTTTCTTATATGCAAATTATGATTTCAACACTTACCCGATCTAATATTCAGGTTGTTCTAGCAATGAAATGAGATAATTAATGTAAGATCAATTAACAGCAATTTTTAGAAAGCTGAGCTGTATGAAAGCTCACACCTCATTGTTGGATCCTCAGAATTCATAGCATCTAGGACCATACAACTCATTAAATTGTGTTTTACATCATACTTCCTCATATACATATTGGGCCATCTTATTTTTTTAATTGTCATTTCAAGGGTTCTACTCATCTATTTTTTAAAAAAATCCTCATGACCAAAATGTGCCCTCTAATTCTCTAGGAATAATGTAGTTTGCTGCATACAAATTACTGTCATCACATATTTCTAAGCTGTGTACATTGAACATAACAAAACAGGTTAAAATTAAAACACATGATTTAGCCAGGCACCTGGGGCTCATGCCTGTAAACCTGGTTACTCAGCAAGCTGAGATCCAGAGGATCAGGGTTCAAAGCCAGCCCAAGCAGTAAAGTCCAAAAGACTCCATCTCCAATTAACCCGTGAAATGCTGGGCTAGATGTGTAAGTGGCAAAGTAGCAGCTGAGCGGGCATACATGGCAGGATGAAGCCTTGAATTCAAACCTTGTTACTAGAGGTGGTGTGAGAAGAGAGGAGAGAGGAGGAGAGGGGACGGAAGGGGAGGGGAGGGAAGGGGAGAAGAGAGGAGGGGAGGGGAGGAGAAGAGAGGAGAGGAGAGGAGAGGGGACAGGAAGGGAGGGGAGGGAAGGGGAGGAGAGGAGAGGAGAAGAGAGGAGAGGAGAGGAGAAGAGAAGAGAGAGTGCCCAATACATGGTTTAATAAGATTCTAATAGTTCAGGACTTATTTTTGTAGCTTTAGACTGATTTACAGAAGGAAAAGGCTTTTCACAAGTGAATGAACAATTATAGAAAGCAAATTGCTGTCTTCCACATAATAAACACATAAACATATTTCCATGTAATATTTTACATCAACATGACTGTTTACCTAGAAAATATGTCAAAATACTTGACTTAGGAAAAACAGTCCATCACTTAAAATATTGTAAATTATCTTTCCAATCAGATTTTAAAACAAAAAAAAATAGCTGCTAAGTGCCAGTGGCTCACACCTGTAATCCTAACTTCTCAGGAGTCTATGAGCTGAGAATCACAGCTCAAAGCCAGCCAGGCAGGAAAGTTTGTGAGACTCATCTCCAAATAACTACCAAAAAAACTGGAAGTGGACCTATGGTTCAAATGGTAGACTACTAGTCTTGAGCACAAAAGTACAAGGACAGCACCCAAGCCCTGAGTTCAAGCCTCAGGACTGGCACAATGAACAATTCATAAATAGACCCAAGATGTTAGAATGGCAATGTGGCTTAGCAGCAGAGTGCTTGCCTAGCATGCATAAAGCCCTGAGTTCCATTCCTCCCCACCACATAAACAGAAAAAGCTGGAAGTAGTGCTGTGGCTCAAATAGTAGAGTGCTAGCCTTGAACAAAAGCATCTCAGGGACAGTGCTAAGGCTTTGATTTCAAGCCTCAGAACTGGCAAAAAAAAACCCCACAACATTACATTAAGTATATGTATATAAGCCCCTGGAAATACTACTGGGAAATCATATTATATATATAATCTGAAAATAATTACTAAATGAATTAAGTTAGCGTAATGAATATTTAATTAGGTCAAGAACCTAAATGCTTGCATACAGTACTTAGAAATTTTCTAAGCACACTCTGCTGTGAATCTGTTTTATAATGTTGTACAGTAATATGGTAATACTATCATAATATTATAGCTGATTAATATTCTCTATGAATTTTTTAGTAAGTGCCACCACAGTAGAGCAGCTAAATAAATATTACCACAAGTAATTGAGACCATGAGTGACAGGTGATTGAACTGCTCTTTGTGTTTAACTTACAAAATGAGTTTTCACACAGAAGGAGAAGGGATGGAATCACGGGAGGGGCCCGGAGAAGTTATCTACCAACTCTTTCCAAGTGACTATGTTAGGAATTATAAACATAGCCAAAAAACAGGAGAGGAAGTAAAAATCAACCTCCCCGCACCATCAAGGCCTTAGGAATCGAGTGCTGCATATTGTGTAATGATTGAGTATTGTGTAATGATCCCCATGGAATAAGCCATGTGCCCTTGGCCCTGAGAAAGGCCCCTGTGAGCTCTTCCCAGGGACCATAATCCTGTCATTCCTTTCAACCCTGACAAGGAACCGGCCTTGAACTGACAGCAATCTGTCACATGGTTGTCATCTCCAACCACACTTCCTCAGACTTTTCACAGGGTTGAGTTCGAGGTGACCAACCCTATTGTAACAAAAAGATCAGTGTGTCCAGGCCCAAAGCAAGACAGAGATGTGTGATGCCCTTTGTAACATCTGACCACCCAGGAGAAAGACCGTGAATGAGGCCAACAACAGAATCCGCAGAGGAGCCTGAGGGAATAGAAGCTGACCAGAGACCAGATCTGCCTCTGCTCGCAAACAAGTGGTCTTTATGGCAAAAGTTATTTTTCAAAAAACTCATGATGATTCTGTCTCCTGTATTCTATTAAAAAATTCCAAGAAATACCCATTTTTATTCAATCCCAGGCAAAATTTCACATAGCCTGCAATGTCAAGCTGATCTCCAGAAAGTTTATTTAAAAGGCCAGTCATGCATAAGGGATGTACAGTAACAATGGGCGTAGATGTTGGCCACCCATCAATCTACTAACAAAATGCCAAAAGACTTTGTACAGCGCCTTGAGCAAGTAGTCATGGGACTGTTTCCTTTCCCTTCCTTCAACATTTCCTTCAACACACTGGGAAAAATACAGATCCATCTCTTCTTTCCTCCATATACCCTGCTTCTCCACACACCTGCTAACATCGCAATGTCATTATAAGTTCTCACAGATGATCAACTGTCAACAAAATACTTTGCGTGTGCCTAGCACAGGCTTGACACATAATTGGTACTTCAGATTGTACTTATCGTGTGAGTCTTTTTGGAGGGATGGGTGCATTTCTTACACAAGCGGGTTTTATTGAACATGCTGAGCAAGAAACATCCCATTTTAAAAAGTCAGCGAGATCTCAAAAGACTAGAATAAGCTAAGGAAGGGAACATTCTGGACTTTAGAAGTTGTTTCAAGATGGAAGTTAGTTAAGTGTGGTCTAGGCAAGAACTGATCTCTACTACTAACTGCTGAATTCTATCAAGGATGATGACGCCAGCAAATAAAAGGAAATTATGTGACACAACTATGTGTGTGGTGGAGGACTTCTTATTTTCAATAGAGATTTATTCCCTACTCACTTCCACTCTTGGACCAGAGTTCTGTTTGGTAAGAGAAATGAACTACCATATATTAGCAAACATTGTCAACATTTCCTCAATATGGTGTCTCACCCAAAATTCTTCTTTATCAGGCAGATTTTCTGTTTTCGTGGCTTGCCACCCTCTAGAATGGTTCTTCTTAGCCAATATTTCCTCTAAAACTCAACAAAAATGCCATGTGGATGATTCAAACGTTGCCTTGCACAATAGAACTAACACCTGCCATGCTCCTGGAATGACACTTTGAGCCCAACAATACCCATGGCCTTCATTTTCGCACCTTTCCATTCACCCTTCCGAAAAGGATGCCTGGCGATGTCAAAAGGATGAGAACATCTTTATTCTCAAGTGCCATTACATTCAATTAGACAGGAACTCAAGTATAATATCCTTGATCATCACCCATTCGTAGTAATTTAGAGCTTTTCTTTTGAGTCTAAAGTTGCAACAGTCGTTGCAAGATAATCAGCCTGATTGAAAGACAGAAGGCTAAAAAGGGGCAAAACAGAACTGGGAAAGGAGCAATCTTAACCAACTTATTCAGTTTTGAAATTTTTTAATTGACTCTTCTGAAAGAGTTAGCAGCCAATATATATTTGGCCTACAGGTAAATATTAGAACACTATCCCAGGAGAACTTAGGTTTCATATGTCTCCAATGACAAATAAAAAGGCTTGGAAATTATTAACACATAGGTCACAAGAAAATTTCAGCCAGGCATTAGTTGTTCACACCAGTACATTTAGCTATTCACGAGCTTGAGGTCTGATGATCACAGATCAACAGCTAGTCTGAGCAGGAAATTCTGTGAGACTCTTATGTCCAATTAACCACCACAAAAGCACAAGTGGCACTGTGGCTCAAAGTGATAGAGTACTGGACTTGAACAAAACAGCTCAGAGAGAATCCCAGCCCCGAGTTCAAATCCTATGACTGACAAAAAAAAAAAAAAAAGGACAAAAGAAAATTTCACTCAGTAGTAAACACCTTAGGGTCCTTTCAGAAAACCCAATTCAGACAGCATTTCTACATATCAGCTTCTGATTTCACAGTCCAGCCCATGAATTTTCTGGCCCAGTTATTATTGTATTATTATAGTTACTGTATGACTTGCATGTGAATGTATTTCTCATCTTTGACCATTGAAATATGTGCTATTATTTCAATGAGCTTAAGCTGAATCAACATACAAGGTCAGGCCACACTTCTACAGCACAGTAATAGTTCTTGATCCATATAATTTTAAAGCCCTATAATCTATGAGTCCTAGCGCATACACCTATGTGACTTTAGAAATGTTCAGTGATTGGATCCTCTCTAGCATTCACATTTCCTAGATGTTGAAATGGAATATTAAAATAAGAAAGTTTTGGCAGCCTCCAAGAAAAAAGGTTGAGTGCCTCAAGCTATTAATTTTTATTGAATTGAGCCCTTTAATTGCTTGGGTGTTGGAGAATTAAAGTCTCCAACCAGTGGAAAAATTTAGCCCCGGCACGGTTACTCTGATGCCTCATTAGCACACTAATAGGCCCTTGGGAACACATTCCCTGTTTTAGTCCATCAGCCTGGAATTGGGGAAGGACTAGTGATTTTCTTTTACTTCCCAAGAGAATTTTTACTGCAACTGCACTTTTAATTTGCGCCTGCGCTACATGTTTCATGTGTCTTTGTCCTTGTTTTGAAAGACCCCCGAGTTGGGGAGGTCGATCAATCGAAGAGACCCCTCCAAGGAACAGCGAGACACACGATGGATGCAAAAGCAAGAGGTTTATTATGGGACGGGTACCCGGGCGTCCAAGTCCTCGCAGGGAGATGGCGCGCGCCGGGGCTCGGTTTCTAGGGGTTTTTATGGGGTTGCAGAAGCGGGCTTACAGAAGCTAAAGGCATAGTTACGGGATTCTGATTGGACAGCCCGAATAAGGCAAGGAACAGGGTTCAGGAAGGGGTCAGGAACTGACCTAAAGACCCCTTTACGATCTCTCCAGTACTCAAGCCATAAACGGCGCCAGGAACTGACCTAAAGACCCTTTTACGATCTTTCCAAGCCATAAACAATTTGGTATCTCCCTCCACAGGCATCCTATTTTGTTTCTGGCTCTTTCCAGCTGCAGCTCTGTAGATTGTTGAGGTACAAAATGGGGCTGTTCATGCCTAATCTATATTTGCGGTCTATATTGGCTGGAGGAAACCTTTCATTCCCCCCTTTTTCTTTGAACTGAATAAAATCTTTTATTCAACCAGGAGAGCCGTTTCCCGGCTGGTCTCAAGCTCTTGTTGCCTTAGTTGGTGATACTGTTGGGTAAGTACTAAGGCTTGTATAACAGACATTCTATCTTTCATGAACTGTACTAGCCTATTGAGAATGCAAGGGCCAAAAAGCAGAATTAACAGAACAATGGTAAGGGGTCCCAACAAAGTGGAGATTAGGGTTGTAAACCCAGGGGGACCTGGTGAACCAACTCTCAAACAACCCTGCTGTTCCTAAGGCCACACATGAACAAATCCAGGCTTTACCTACAAAACCATCTCAGCGAGGGAATCAAGCAGTTAAAGATATGAGATCTTTCTGGTTAACATTTAGATGGCATCACATAAGTCCCTTAACCCTGCAGATGCAGGTACAGAAGTTTCACATCGAACCCCCAATTCTGACCCTATTTACCTATTTATATTATAGCCAATTTGATTATATACCAACTTTACTCATAAGCTCTAATTTTAAGACATATTGATATCATTTGCTACACACTCAAACTTTCTAGGGATTGTCATTCTTACTTTTAGCATGCCAAAACCGTTTCATCTAAAGGAAAGGTTTTTGCTTCCCTAATTCTCTTTCTAAAGTCTTTCTTTATACAGTTTAACATATCCCTACTCACACCACCTTTTACTTCCTCACGCCAGCAGTGACTTACTGGAACATTCTGTAACACTTGACTTTTTAAATCCCTTTCTTATTCTCCAAGGCTTACTATACTAACTTTCCTCTTTACAGTTTCTGGGGCTTCTTTGCTGCTAGAGTTTTAAACTGTCTACATTTTCTCTTCCTCTGGTTTGTAGAATCTAGTTTATCTCAGCTACATCAAGGCAATTTACTGTGACTCTACCCACAGGCTGTTAGGGAAAACAAAGGTGGGGCAAGGGTCAGCCTGATGGGGACTGCTGCTTCTAAAAAGCCAGACCAGAGACAACTATCATGAGTTACTATTTTAGAGTGGATTTCTCCTGATTCCAGTGCCTTTAAGTGCCTAAGGTTGGCCAGTGGCATCTGTAAGATCCACCCTCAGGAGGGCTCCATGAAGATGCCCCCAGACAGTTTAAATCTCTGTCCAGTTACCTTGGTATCTGGCACACCTGATGGCAGTTACCTCCCTTTCTTCTGAGGTCACACCCTAATTTATCTGGACACATTTTAATACTCCCACTCCAGGCATTGCCTGGAAGTGACTCTCCAGCCTGTCATATATGCTTTGATTTTAGCAGCAGGCCAGTCTGCTTGAAAATTTCTTACAATATCCAATTTTCTTAATAGAGCTAGTTATCTCCAGTCAACTCAAGAATATCCCCCCAAAATTTTAGTTTCAGCAGATCCAAAGCACTTTCCAGCAGAAATCAGCTGCTTATGATAAGAATCCCATTTGTTTTACCAAGATAGGGCCACACAGGGTGAAAATGTAGATTCTTCCAGATGACTGTTAGACTCTCCTTGATCCTCACTCAAATGCAATGGGCAGGGGTCATGGTGGTATCAGGCAGCAGTGGCTTCCAGTGGTTCCAGTAGAATGTCACACCTTCTGGGTTACCTGCAACTTTCTCCATAGACTGGTTAGAGAAGCTTAACCTAAGATAACCTGAGGCATAACTTTAGTCAAATTTCCTTGTATTTTCCTGATTCCTTCTTAAGCACACTAGCTTTTGTAGGCTGGCACATCACTGAATGTCAAGACAGCTTTAGGCAATCAATGGCCCTTGGGTCATTTTGCCAGAACAATAAGTTTAAATCAAATATTTCCAATAAGGCTAGGGTTTTGTTTTTTAACCAACATAGAAGGTTTGGCCTGTAACCATTTCTCACAAGTGCAGTTTCTGTACACTGTTAACTCTGTTTTCCATGCCCCTAATTTATCCTGTCTCATCTTTCCGAAAACAATTCTGGTCCCTTGGCCCTAAAAAGGGGGGCTGATGGGCGAAGATCATCCATCTTCTGTAACTTCTTCAGGCTGACTCAGGGGCGTTGGCCTTACCTAGCCAGGAACCTATAACCTTAGTCTACTTTACCAAGGGGCTGCAGGGTCAGATGTCCAGTAGGAGCTTTACTCCAAACTGAAAATTACATTCAACATTTAACTTAACTATACAGACTTTTCGGGGCTACATCAGTATAGCCTTTTAACATTTTAGTTTGCAAAAGAATTTTCCTGACTGGCTGGGGAAATGGATCTCTGATAACCTAACAATGCCTAAATTACCTTTGTAGGCCTCAGGTAGGTCTCGATAAAGACATAATCTCAGGTCCACAAGTTTCCTTTCCTGAACAGATATGCCAACTCAGAATTTTCACTGCCAGTTAGGGCTTTGAGCAGATGCAGGGGGTTGGGGATTTTCAAACTATCCCCTATTTAACAAACTTGGCTTTACTACTCACTACCGCAGATGACTGGCAAGTTCCTGTCCAGTTACAAAATAGATAGACATGGGCAATAAAAGGCATGCTTACGAACTAGTCTTCTAGGACCTCCCGGCTCTGATTAACTTTTGAAAGGCCAAACAGGAGTGACTCTAGGATCTGACACGTTCTCTGTCATCCAAGCAGTGGCTTACTGCCTCTGGATGTGCAATCACTCTGTCCCAGGAGTAACTTTTCCATGCTGGTATAAATGCACCTTTGTCATTTCTCTTGGTCCATCACTGGACTTGGACTCAGGGCCTGAGTGCTGTCCCTCAGCTCTCCAGCTCAAGACTAGCACTCTACCATTTTGAGCCTCAAAGCAACTCATGACTATTTCCAGCACTTCTGCTGGTCAGCTGGACACGAAGACTCCCACAGGGACCTTTCTCTGCCCGGGCTGGCTTCGAACTGCAGATTTCAGATCAATGAGTCTTACAAGAGGCCACTTTACTCCAATTAAAAGCAACAAGGTGGTCCACAAATAAGTAGTTTTTAAGCATGCTCTTACCTGGAACTTATTAAGGGCCAATGTTAGATCTTGACAAACTTGTAGAACTCATTTGTCCTTCTCTGTGGGGCCTGCTGGAAACTGTTACAAAAAACCTACAAAGAAACTGGAATGGCAATTAAACATTTTGGTAGCCATAATTCTCCTTTTCTCACTTTGCAATAATCATTTAGGACAATTTTACTTCCAAATTTCTTATCTAGAAATGCATTTTGTTTTTATTTAAAGTCTTTAATATTTACTCTTTAGCACTCTGGCTGCTCAAATTCTTTATCTGGAAATGTATTTTAAAACCTTTAAAGTCAAGGCTTTTACACCTTTGCCCCAGTCTTATTTGCACCCAAAAGCTCTGAAACCCAGGGGGCATCCAGCCTCCTGGCTGCCTGTTTAAAAGAGCCTTTTTTTTTTTCTTTTTCTTTAGTCCCAGTTACCACATGGCATGAAGACCTTTGGACTCAAATGACAATTTTTCCTTAATGCAAGAATTACAATTACAAAATTAGGAATACTTATCCATTCAGCTTTCCAATAAAGTAGTGAGATAGCCCATTTTGCCATTTCCTCCTACATACAGAGAGTTAATGAGAGTTTACTTTTATACTTGCCTCATTATGTGTAACTTAAGATAGTTACGAGTCTTACTATTACATCACATAAAATTCAGTACCTGAATCATTAAACTGATATCCAAAACAATTGTAACAAAAGTTAAAACAGTCACCAAAATTACAAACACATGAAATCCAGTCTCAGCATCTTTGCTTTTTCAATACATCCGAATTACAAAAATAGCACAGGAATCAAATTACATCAGATAAATATACCTTTTAACCATTTAAAAAACTTTTTTTAATTCTTAGTACTTCAAGGGGCAGTTTTTTAAAAATTCCAGCCAAACCATTCATTTTTACCACCAGGTTTCCAAAGTTCACCTGAAAACAAAAGAGTCAAAAGAGAGGCCTCCATGGCCTGTCCTGCCAAACAGCCTATTTTCATCCTTTCATCCTACTCCTCAGAGCTTGATGAACTGTCTTGGTGCCGGCCCCACTTCTCTTCCACCATGCAAGGACACCCCCTTTTGGCTGTCCCACCACGTGGATTCCCTCCAGGGCCTGTGCCACCACGTGGGCTGGCTAAGCTGTACTGTTGCCAGACCACCCCTCACTCCTGTGGATAGGCATACAGGCCCATTTTTTTCTTTTTAGAAACCCAAGTTTTCTCTTTTTTTAACAGTGATAAACCTTTACATCAAAATTTCTGACACTTAACCTTAATAATTTTTTTTTTAATTAATGAAACATTTTCTTTAACTACAGTTCCTCTTTAAAACAATGCAATAATCCTTTAAAGCATTTGGTAATGCCCAAACTTAATGACCATTTGAATTTAAACTTAAACTCACTCAATTTTACATCATGCTAACAGTCTTGTACATGTTCACACTCACACATGCACACACACACACACACATTTAAAAGATCTTAAAGCGCGCAAAATAAACATCGGCCGTACATTTTCCAGTGGCAGGAGGTATTCTTGCCAATCTTACTCCTGCAACACCAAATTTTAAGACACAGCTTTTAACAAATGATTTTAGCATTCCCCAGCCTCATTTTCCTGGGCTTGATAATTTTAGCAAAACATTTTAGCATACCAAATAATTTTCTGCTGAAGAAGGCTGGGTGGGGGTCACCCAGAGTTCTTTTTGCGGGCACTCACACTCTGATTGTGAGCTGTCGCCTGTACATCTTTCAAATGAGCTGAACATAAATCCAAGGGGGTAGAGGGAATATGTCCTATTACGTCCGTCACAGTCAGGAGATACAAAAACAGGGAAGAACAGTCCAGACCAGACAATTTTTTCTACAACATAATCTTTTCTAGTATGTAATTGGATTTACTATTACTTTCTTTTCTAATTTACCTCCTAGTCTCCTCTATACTCACTCTCATCCTAGGCCCTTCTGCTTTCAATTTCACTTTCTCTTTTACATCAAAGTCCAATTAACCACATCATTTAGACTTCTCAGAGCATTTTACATAAACCAGACAAACATACAAAAGTGGCGAGAGTAAAAGCAGTTTGACAAATCTGGAGAAGCAACGCTGCTAAGGAAAGGTAGGGAGGAAAATTCTGCTGGGGACATAAAGAGAAAGAGAAGGAGTCATCCCTGGAAGTCTTCTGTTTGCCACATTCTCAGCTTAATCCCCATGCCTAGGAGGAATTCAACAAACACAGGACAAGGTAACAAAACAGGTTATGCAGGTTTGACACAAAAGAGATATGCAGAGTCCTAGGACAGACAAAACGAACAGCAGGGAGGCGAGACCAAGACAGACTTTCGCGGCGCAGCTTCGGTACCGAAAACAAAACTTCAGATGGAGACCTAGTGAGAGCCCGGCTACTCTCGTCTCCCAGAAGAACCACGTACCCGTCGGACAGCTGAGATGCCCCAAACAGTCCTATTTGGGTAGGATTCACAGAATGCTGGTGGGCCAAATACTTGGCCCCAGACAACAGATGGGCCACCTTGGCCCCAGACAACAGATGGGCCACCTTGGCCCCAGACACCACTGGGACGTCTCCCAGGGCTGCGGGTCGGGAGTCCTGAGCTCGTCAGCTCCTCCACGGGTCCGCCAGATGCAGATCTAGTTAGCCAACTAGTGCAGATGCAGACGCAGGCGCAGTACAGAAACCTCAAAAAAACAACACAGAAGCAACACAGAGTGCTGGCCAGCTTACCTCCCGTCGGTGGGTCGGTGGTCCCTGGGTGGGGGTCTCTATCCAGGACGAGCCCCCAGCTGAAAGACCCCCGAGTTGGGGAGGTCGATCAATCGAAGAGACCCCTCCAAGGAACAGCGAGACACACGATGGATGCAAAAGCAAGAGGTTTATTATGGGACGGGTACCCGGGCGTCCAAGTCCTCGCAGGGAGATGGCGCGCGCCGGGGCTCGGTTTCTAGGGGTTTTTATGGGGTTGCAGAAGCGGGCTTACAGAAGCTAAAGGCATAGTTACGGGATTCTGATTGGACAGCCCGAATAAGGCAAGGAACAGGGTTCAGGAAGGGGTCAGGAACTGACCTAAAGACCCCTTTACGATCTCTCCAGTACTCAAGCCATAAACGGCGCCAGGAACTGACCTAAAGACCCTTTTACGATCTTTCCAAGCCATAAACAATTTGGTATCTCCCTCCACAGGCATCCTATTTTGTTTCTGGCTCTTTCCAGCTGCAGCTCTGTAGATTGTTGAGGTACAAAATGGGGCTGTTCATGCCTAATCTATATTTGCGGTCTATATTGGCTGGAGGAAACCTTTCAGTTTGATTAGTTGTGTTTCGTGTGGAGTGCTAAATTGGGAAAAAAGTCCTCTGGTGGGCGGCCTCGGCAGGTTGATTGCCAGGGGATGGAAATCTCCACTGGGGAGGATCCCCCTGAGAATTTTCAGGGCCCTATGGACTTTCCATCACTCTGGCTGGCAGCTTGTGGACGCTGGACATGCCATCCAAGGCGTAAAAGCCTCTGTTTCTATGTTCTGTTTTGTCTTGACTAGTTTTGTCTTTGAGATTGGCACCAGTTTTAAACTTTTAAACTTTTGTTTCCCTTATTTCTGTTGTCCATTTACATGTCTATGGGCAAAACATTTACTAGGTACTGTGTCTCCTTCTGCAAGAAGGCAGAAAAAGTGCAGGCTGCTAAGAGCTGAGTTCAAACAGCTGGCTAGGCTAATCTTAGCCTGAGAGTAAACACTAAGAGTCAAGTGCTAGGTGGACTCAGTAATACTCCAGGGGACCCCAACCCAGTTATCTTCAGTGTTTAGTATGCTAAGATACTTTGCTAAAACTAATAGTTCCTAGCGAATAAGACTAAACAATGCTAAAATCATTCATTAAAGGTTTTGTTTTAAGTTTTGGTCATTACAAGAGTAAGATTGGAAAATATACCTTTTGCCACTAAAAAATGTACGGCTGATAGTTGTTTGGACTGCTTTTAAGTTCTGTTTACATTAATACCTACATATGTGAATGTATGTATGTGTGTGTGCGCGCGCACTAATGTATGTGGGTGTGAATGTGTTCAAGATTAAAAATGTATGATGTAAAAATAGGTTAGTTTAACTTTAAACTTCAAAAGATCATTGAATTTGGGCATTACCAAAAGCTTTAAAGGATTATTTATTTTAAAAGGAACTATAGTTAAAAATTCTTTAATTCATGGTTAAAAATAAATAAATAAATAAATAAATAAATAAATAAATAAATAAGAACTTAGCATGGGCCCTTGAACCTATCCTCAGTAGTGAGGGGTAAACTGACAAAAGTGCAGTTTAGCCAATCCACGTGATGGGACAGCCGTAGGGTGGCGTCCATTCATAGTGGGAGAGGGCAAGCTGGCCCCAAGGCAGTTCATCAAGCTCTAAGGAGTAGGATGGAGATAGGCCCATTCTATAGGACAGGCCAATGGAGGCCTTTCTTTTATTTCTTTTGTTTTCAGGTATAAACATTGGAAACCTCAGGGTAAAATGTATGATTTGACTGATACTTCTAAAACTGCCCCTTAGGATGGATTAAAATTGGAATATCTTAAAGGAGAGTTAAAAGTTTATTTACCTGATATAACTCGATTTCTGTACAGGTTTGCAATTTGGATGTATCAAAAAGGCAAATATGCTAACTCTGAAATCTCATGGTTATAATTCTGGGGCACACTGCTAAGTGTACTCTTGTTACAATTGTTTTGGGTATCAATTTAGTGAATCAGGTACTAAATTTTTTAAGTGTATACTGTAATGTAACAGTAAGATTAACTATCTTAAGTCACATATAATCAGGTAAATATTTTAAAGTATATAAACTAATGGGGGATAGTAGTACACAACTTTCATTAACTCTCTGTATATAGGAAAATGGCTCTTTTAAAGCAGACAACCAGGAGGCAATGTGCCCCCTGGGCTTCAGTTTTTCTATGCAAATACAGGCTGAGGTAAAGTTGTGAAAGCCTCTACTTTAAAAGGTTTTAGAATGCCTTTCTAGATAAGAAATTTGGAAGTGAAAAACAAGCAGCATGAAGCAATGGGTGATACCTAGGCTCCAGATTTCTTTTAATACAACCAGGCTTGGTAAAAGACTTGAGATCAAAAATGTATTCTGAGATATGAAATTTAAAATGTTTGTTTTAAGTTGGATATAGGAAAACGATGGCTATCAAGATGATTGTTTAATTACTACTCCAGTTTGTTTTACAGGTTTTCAATAAAATGATTTATTATTTGCTGCACCTGATAAAAATATTGTATCAAAATTGTTACAAATTTTGCCTTTAGACTTTCAACAGTATAATTTAATAATTGCCCCTGATAAAATTCATTTAAACAGAAGAACCATTTAAGTATCTGGGATATTTAGTTAAAAGACAAGTAATTACCCCCCAATTAATAAAAATTCGTACTAAAGAGTTTAAAACTCTTAATAATTTTCAAAAGTTACTAGGGACATCAATTGGCTTTGCCCTTCAACCTATTTTCCATTCTTCAAGGAGATTCGGATTTATGTAGCCCTCAAAAATTGACACGTCAGGAACTGCTCCTAATAAAATTTGGCAAATGGATGTAACACACATCCCTGAATTTGGCCGCTTACAATATGTGCATGTATCCATTGATACACATTCTTCTTTTATTTGGGCAACACCTCTACCAGGGGAAAAAGGGACTCATGTCATTCAACATTTACTAGAAACATTCACAGTCATGGGGATTCCTTCTCAAATAAAACTGACAATGCACCAGCTTATTCCAGTAAACAAGTACGAAAAGTTTTAGAATTTCATAACATTTTTCATGTTACAGGAATTGAATACAATCCTCAAGGTCAAGGTATAGTAGAAAGAGCTCATTATACATTAAAAACACAAATTACAAAACTAAAGAGGGGGAGTATGGATAGTACTGAGGGATATGCAACTTCTATGAAAAGTATTTATAAAACAGCCCCTGCTGTCATTGCAGAAGCATTATTTGTCCTTAACTTTTAAAATTTGTCTCAAGGAGATGTTTTAGCAAGAGCTGAGCGACACTTCCTAGCTCCGCCTATGCAAAACAAACAGCAGCCGGTTTGGATTAGATTGGGGGTTGGGCTAGATTGGGTCCCCGGGGAGTTGTTAACCCAGGGGCGAGGGTATGCTTATGTTTCTACAGAAGACAGCCCATCTTTCTAGCACCTGCTCCAGTGGATCCAGCAACAAACACCCCTCTGTCCATCAAGGGGGTGAGACATTCTCATTCAAGTGATAAGGCCATTCAAATGGACAGGTGTGCACTGGTAACCTGTAGGGGCTACATCAGAGGTAATGTATTGGGCCTATATTTCTAACCCTCCTTTATTACATCCATATTTATGGACAAAAGCCCCTGTCTCTGTTTTTACATCTATTCCTAATTTACTCTCTCCCTCTATGGGTCTGGCATTCCAGTCTTTCCTATGGAAGAGGAAAGATCATTTAACTTCTCTTATTCTCAGTTCTCTAAAGCTATCTGTCAAGGCCGTTCCCCATGTTACCCTTTTAGATATCAATATTGGATTCAGCATGGAGGTTCATATAACTCCAGTAGAACTCGGCTGATTAGACTGTCTTCCTGGTCTGTGGGATCTCATACCTATAAATTAGATAATTATGCTAGCCCTGCTGGCCTGCCTAAATGTGACAATTTTACTTATCTGAACCTGAACTTTACTGAAAGACATTGGGAAAGTTGTCGAGGAAGTTTTCCAACTATTTGGAATACATCCCAGCATACTTGTGAAAGCCCCCCAGCAAGCACATCTTGCAATAACTGACATTTTGACAAAACTCAGGGCTAGGCAGGGCAGATAACCACCCCCAAGGCTAGGCAGGGCAGATAACCACCCCCAAGGCTAGGCAGGGCAGATAACCACCCCCAAGGCTAGGCAGGGCAGATAACCGCCCTCAAGGCTAGGCAGGGCAGATAACCACTCTCAGGGCTAGGCAGACAACCACCCATGATTACTGGAAAAACCGCAAATTCCCTTTAAGGAAAGGACCAATTAGAACCCTGTAACTATGCTTCTTGCTTCTGTAAACCGCTTCTGCAAACCCCTTAAAAACCCCCCACAAATCAAGCCTCGGCGCGCCATCTCCCTGCGAGGACTTGGACGCCCGGGTACCCGCAACCCTCAATAAACCTCTTGCTGTTGCATCCATCGCGTGTCTCGCTGATCCCTTGGAAAGGGGTCTCCCTAGGGAAAGACCACCCAAAACTCGGGGGTTCTTTCAGCTGGGGGCTCGTCCGGGATAGGAGACCCCCACCCAGGGACCACCGACCCACCGACGGGAGGTAAGCTGGCCAGCGATCGCACTTGTCTGTGTCTCTGTTTCTGTGTTCTGCGCTTGCGTTTGCATTTGTACTAGTTAGCTAACTAGATTTGTATTTGCAGCTCTGTGTAGGAGCTGACGAGCTCGCACTCCCGACTGCAGCCCTGGGAGACGTCCCAGTGGTGTTTGGGGGCCAAGCTGGCCCATTTGTTATCCGTAGCCTGGAAAAGATGTCAGTCCATTCGGGGCTGCCCCGCTAACCGAGGGCTACGTGATTTGTTGGGGAGACGAGGAGATCCGGGACTCTCACAGTTACAGTCTCCATTTGAAGTTTTGTTTTCGGTTTTCCGCCGAAGCCCGCGCCGCGAAAAGTCTGTCTTGGTCTTGTCTCCCTGCTGTTCGTTTTGTCTGTCCTAGGACTCTGTGTATCTCTTTTGTGTCAAACCTGCATAACCTGTTTTGTTACCTTGTCCTGTGTTTGTTGAATTCCTCCTAGGCATGGGGACTAAGCTGAGAATGTGGCAAACAGAAGACTTCCAGGGATGACTCCTTCTCTTTCTCTTTATGTCCCCAGCAGACTAAAATCATTTGTTAAAAGCTTTGTCTTAAAATTTGGGAGTTTACAGGAGTAAGATTGGCAAGAATACCTCCTGCCACTGGAAAAATGTACGGCCGATGTTAATTTTGCGCGCTTTAAGATCTTTTAAATGTGTGTGTGTGTGTGTGTGTGTGTGTGCATGTGTGAGTGTGAACATGTACAAACTGTTAGCATGATGTAAAATTGAGTGAGTTTAAGTTTAAATTCAAATGGTCATTAAGTTTGGGCATTACCAAATGCTTTAAAGGATTATTGCATTGTTTTAAAGAGGAACTGTAGTTAAAGAAAATGTTTCATTAATTAAAAAAGAAATTAAGGTTAAGTGTCAGAAATTTTGATGTAAAGGTTTATCACTGTTAATTAAAAAAGAGAGAAAAAATTGCTTGGGGTTTCTAGGAAAGGAGAAAAAAATGGGCCTGTATGCCTATCCACAGAAGTGGGGGGTCTGGCAACAGTACAGCTTAGCCAGCCCACGTGGTGGCACAGGCCCTGGAGGGAATCCACGTGGTGGGACAGCCAAAAGGGGGGTGTCCTTGCATGGTGGAAGAGAAGTGGGGGCCGGCACCAAGACAGTTCATCAAGCTCTGAGGAGTAGGATGAAAGGATGAAAATAGGCTGTTTGGCAGGACAGGCCATGGAGGCCTCTCTTTTGACTCTTTTGTTTTCAGGTGAACTTTGGAAACCTGGTGGTAAGAATGAATGGTTTGGCTGGAATTTTAAAAAACTGCCCTTGAGGTACTAAGAATTAAAAAAAGTTTTTTAATGGTTAAAAAGTATATTTATCTGATGTAATTTGATTCCTGTGCTATTTTGTAATTCGGATGTATTGAAAAAGCAAAGATGCTGAGACTGGATTTCCATGTGTTTGTAATTTTGGTGACTGTTTTAACTTTTGTTACAATTGTTTTGGATATCAGTTTAATGATTCAGGTACTGAATTTTATGTGTATTGTAATAGTAAGACTCGGTAACTATCTTAAGTTACACATAATGAGGCAAGTATAAAAGTAAACTCTCATTAACTCTCTGTATGTAGGAGGAAATGGCAAAAATGGGCTATCTCACTACTTTTATTGGAAAGCTGAATGGATAAGTATTTCTAATTTTGTAATTGTAATTCTTGCATTAAGGAAAAAATTGTCATTTGAGTCCAAAGGTCTTCATGCCATGTGGTAACTGGGACTAAAGAAAAAGAAAAAAAAGGCTCTTTTAAACGGCAAGCCCAAAGGCAAAGGGCAGTACCGGTTTCAGAATGCCTCTAAGCTTCAGAGTTTTTCCAACACAGATAAGAGCTAAAGTGTTAGTGTTAAACAGAGGTTAGTAAAAGACCTTGCAAATCAAGAATGCATTTCTAGATAAGAAATCTGGAAGTAAAATTGTCCTAAATGATTATTGCAAAGTGAAAAAAAGAAAAAAAAAAGGAGAATTATAGCTACCAAAATGTTTAATTGCCATTCCAGTTTCTTTGTAGGTTTTTTGTAACAGTTTCCAGCAGGCCCCACAGAGAAGGACAAATGAGTTCTACAAGTTTGTCAAGATCTAACATTGGCCCTTAATAAGTTCCAGGTAAGAGCATGCTTAAAAACTATTTCTGTGTGGACCACCTTGTTGCTTTTAATTGGAGTTAAGTGGCCTCTTGTAAGACTCATTGATCTGAAATCTGCTGTTCGAAGCCAGCCCGGGCAGAGAAAGGTCCCTGTGGGAGTCTTCGTGTCCAGCTGACCAGCAGAAGTGCTGGAAATAGTCATGAGTTGCTTTGAGGCTCAAAATGGTAGGGTGCTAGACTTGAGCTGGAGAGCTGGGGGACAGCACTCAGCCCTGAGTCCAAGTCCAGTGATGGACCAAGAGAATGACAAAGGTGCATTTATACCAGCATGGAAAAGTTTACTCCTGGGGACAGAGTGATTGCACATCCAGAGGCAGTAAGGCCACTGCTTGGATGACAGAGAGCGTGTCAGATCCTAGAGTCACTCCTGTTTGGCCTTTCAAAAGTTAATCAGAGCCGGGAGGTCCTAGAAGACTAGTTCGTAAGCATGCCTTTTATTGCCCATGTCTATCTATTTTGTAACTGGACAGGAACTTGCCAGTCATCTGCGGTAGTGGGTAGTAAAGCCAAGTTTGTTAAATAGGGGATAGTTTGAAAATCCCAACCCCCTGCATCTACTCAAAGCCCTGACTGGCAGTGAGAATTTTAAGCCGATACATCTGTTCAGGAAAGAAAGTTTGTGGACCTGAGATTGTGTCCTTATTGAGATCTGTTAAAGGCCTGCAAAGGTAATGTAGGCATTTTTTTTGGTCATCAGAGATCAGTTCCCCGGCCAGTCAGGAAAAAGCTTTTACAAACTAGAATGTTAAAAGGCTACACTGTGGTAGCCCAAAAGTCTGTATAGTTAAGTTAAATGTTGAATGTAATTTTCAGTTTGGAGTAAAGCTCCTACTGGACATATGACCCTGCAGCCCCTTGGTAAAATAGACTAAGGTCCCTAGCGAGGTAAGGTCAACGTCCCTGAGTCAGCCTGAAGAAGTTACAGAAGATGGATGATCTTCGCCCATCAGCCCCCCTTTTTAGGGGCCAAGGGACCAGAATTGTTTTCGGAAAGATGAAACAGGATAAATTAGGGGCATGGGAAAACAGAGTTATCTGATTTAACTTATTGCCCTGGCAAAATGACCCAAGGTCCATTAATTGCTAAAGCCGTCTTGACATTCAGTGATGTGCCAGCCTACAAATCTAGTGTGCTTAAAAAGGAATCAGAAAATACAAGGAAATTTGACTAAAGTTATGCCTCAGGTTAACTTAGGTTAAGCTTCTCTAACCACAGTCTATGGAGAAAGTTGCAGGTAACCCAGAAGGTGTGACATTCTACTGGAACCGCTGGAAGCCACTACTGCCTGATACCACCATGACCCCTACCCATTGCATTTGAGTGAGGATCAAGGAGAGTCTAACAGTCATCTGGAAGAATCTACATTTTCACCCTGTGTAGCCCTATCTTGGTAAAACAAATGGGACTCTTATCATGAGCAGCTGATTTCTGCTGGAAAGTGCTTTGGATCTGCTGAAACTAAAATTTTTGGGGGACATTCTTGAGTTAACTGGAGATAGCTAGCTCTATTAAGAAAATTGGATAATGTAAAGAAATTTTCAAGCAGACTGGCCTGCTGCTAAAATCAAAGCATGTATGACAGGCTGGAGAGTCACTTCCAGGCAATGCCTGGAGTGGGAGTATTAAATGTGTCCAGATGAATTAGGGTGTGACCTCAGAAGAAAGGGAGGTAACTGCCATCAGGTGTGCCAGATACCAAGGTAACTGGACAGAGATTTAAACTGTCTGGGGGGCATCTTCATGGAGCCCTCCTGAGGGTGGATCTTACAGATGCCACTGGCCAACCTTAGGCACTTAAAGGCACTGGAATCAGGAGAAATCCACTCTAAAATAGTAACTCATGATAGTTGGCTCTGGTCTGGCTTTTTAGGAGCAACAGTCCCCATCATGCTGACCCTTGCCCCACCTTTGTTTTCCCCAACAGCCTGTGGGTAGAGTCACAGTAAATTGCCTTGATGTAGCTGAGATAAACTAGATTCTACAAACCAGAGGAAAGTTAGTATAGTAAGCCTTGGAGAATAAGAAAGGGATTTAAAAAGTCAAGTGTTACAGAACGTTCCAGTAAGTCGCTGATGGCATGAGGAAGTAAAAGATGATGTGAGTGGGGATATGTTAAATTTAACTTTAGAGAGAAAATTGGGGAAAACAAAAGTTTCCTTTAGATTAAAAGGTTTTGGCATGTTATAAGTGAGAAAGACAATCCCTAGAAAGTGAGTATGTGACATATGGTATCAGTATGTCTTAGAATTAAAGCATATGAGTAAAGTTGGTATGTAATCAAATTGGCTATAATATAAATAGGGTCAGAATTGGGGCTTCGGTGTGAAACTATGTTAGTCTGTACCTGCATCTGCAGGACTAAGGGACTTGTGTGATGTCATCTAAATGTTAACTAGAAAGATCTCATGTATCTTTAACTGCTTGATTCCCTTGCTGAGATGGTTTTGTAGGTAAAGCCTGGATTTGCTCATGTGTAGCCTTAGGATCAGATTTGGGATCCCCTCCCATAATTCCTAGCTTGCAATTGCATTTGTTATGAGCTTTTACCCCCCTCAGAGCCCTATAGCAGGTCCACCAAGAGATCTGGCCCAAGGTAAGGGCCCTTTATGAGACTGGACCTCCTCCTGAGCCACACCCGCTACCAACTGAGTAAAGCGCCACTCCACAAGCAAACCTGGATGACTGGAGCCTGTGGACTCATTCGCAGTGAGAGAGAACATTCTATCCTGGCGGCACAACAGCGGCTGTGTACCAAAAGATGGACTTGGCTAACTTTACCTTGCTAGGCCTGATATATATGGTTGGTGCTTCCGTAGCTAGGGAGAGAGCCTAGACACTCATAAACCCTAACTATGGGTAGTCTGTGGCTTGGGGATGAGCTACTGTAAATCCCCTGGCCACTATTATTATTCCTACTAGAGTCATGAGAGCAAGGCCCACCTTAAAAAAAAACTTTGAGTTGTGACCAGACCCTTGTGTGTGATTATTCTTGTCCTGATTATAGGACCCTGTATTAATAAGTTAGCTGCTTTCTGTAAGGATAGGATGTCTGTTACACATGCCCTAGTGCTTACTCAACAATACCACCAATTAAGGCAGTATGAGCCTGAGGGCCGCCCGAACAACAGCTCTCCCGGTTGAATAAAAGATTTTATTCAGTTCAAAGATAAAGGGGGAAATGAAAAGCCCCCCAGCAAGCACATCTTGCAATAAGCTGACATTTTGACAAAACTCAGGGCTAGGCAGGGCAGATAACCACCCCCAAGGCTAGGCAGGGCAGATAACCACCCCCAAGGCTAGGCAGGGCAGATAACCACTCCCAAGGCTAGGCAGGGCAGATAAACCGCCCTCAAGGCTAGGCAGGGCAGATAACCACTCTCAGGGCTAGGCAGACAACCACCCATGATTACTGGAAAAACCGCAAATTCCCTTTAAGGAAAGGACCAATTAGAACCCTGTAACTATGCTTCTTGCTTCTGTAAACCGCTTCTGCAAACCCCTTAAAAACCCCCCCAAAAATCAAGCCTCGGCGCGCCATCTCCCTGCGAGGACTTGGACGCCCGGGTACCCGCAACCCTCAATAAACCTCTAGCTGTTGCATCCATCGCGTGTCTCGCTGATCCTTGGAAAGGGGTCTCCCTAGGGAAAGACCACCCAAAACTCGGGGGTCTTTCACTTGGTATGATTGGGGATCTTTTGGTGTGTGGTTGAAAAACTGCACTGAATATAACTCATCTTGTGAACCTACTTTATCTATGAACATGTCCAATGCCATGTCTGCTAAACAGTTTTTAGGGTGGTTTGGAGCAGGCTTTAGTGACCCCCCGGCCTGCTCTCGCCCATGGAGACAGGCTATTTCCTCCACAACGTCATCTCTGGAAATTAGCAGCTTCTCTGCTCTCCGTATTGCTGGCCAATGGAACTTACTCAGGATCTAAAAGGTCCTCGGCCTCCTACAACTTCACAGTTGTAAAGGACCTACAATATCTCTGCTTGTGTTCATTTTCCACAAGTACTGATGGTCGGCCCCATAAACATAACAAAGAATGCCATTACCTGCATAAATTGTAAATTGTATACTTGCTTGAATAACAATGTCACCTTTAATTTTAGTCAAGATAGGATCATGATTTTAACCCAGCGCAACTCCCTTTGGGTTCCTGTTCGCATGCATCGTCCCTGGGCTGGAGGACCTGTACAAGGATTGGTAATGCAGTTTTTCAAGCGGCTTCTGAGGAGGAGTCGTCGTGCCATTGGACTGATTATTGCAGGACTTGTTGGACTGATTGCCATTGCTACAAACTGCAGCAGTATCCTGAGCCGCATTGCGACAATCTGTACAAACTCATGACTTTATGGTGCAGTGGCACCAGGACTCCCACAATCTGTGGCAACACCAGCCGGAAGTAAATGCCCACCTTCAAGATGAGTTAGAAGCTGTTAAAGGAGGAGTGTTTTGGCTTGGACAGAAATATCTGGCTTTACAGCAACGATTGTTTTTGACTTGCGATTGGAATTCTAGTCATGTCTGTGTAACACCTTATAAATATAATGCCTCTGAATGTGAATGGAATGATATACAAATGCTTATAGATGGAGCCCTACTAAATGGTACGTTAAGTGAACAAAGCTTGTACAGGGAGGTTTTTGAAGCTTTTCAAAAGGAATTGCCAGATGCCTCTACTATTGATGATATAGCCCAAGGACTAGCTCAGACCTTAGAAGGACTAGACCCTAGGGGGTGGTGGCAAAGTATTACCCATAGTGTTGGAAGTGCTTCTATTGCCTTAATACTTATGATATGTGTCTTTTTCTTAGGATATTGTTCTATCATAGCTATAATGAAGCGTTACACTAGGAATAATTCCTCTGATGTTTTACTCACTGCCCTTAAACTTTCCAGAGAAGCGGCTGTGGAAAATTAATAAAAAAGGGGGAATTTTTGGAGAATTAAAGTCTCCAACCAGTGGAAAAATTTAGCCCCGGCACGGTTACTCTGATGCCTCATTAGCACACTAATAGGCCCTTGGGAACACATTCCCAGTAAGGAATTTCTGGTGTTTGTGGGCCAAAGGAAGCCACCAGTTGTTGTGAGAATCTCCTTTTTCCCCCTACTTAGCAAGTCTCCTCAGGGAGACTTGCTGCCTTTAGTGTTAGATTCTCTCTGTAAACAGGAAAGTCTCCTCACTAGATTCTCACTGTAAACAGGAAAGTCTCCTCACTGTTATTTCACAAGTATTTGGAGAAGTCAAGATTGATGTTATCTAGCCTTAAGGAGATAGTAGCTAGGAGATAATTATAGTTCTACCTCGGTTGTATACAGTTCCTTGTTTTGATATCAATAATCTTTGTAGTCACTACCTCCTGTAATTAGAACGGCATTTGTATCAAGTTCCTGCCCTCACAGGAGGAAATTTCCTCCACTTCTGTATTTAAGACAAATGTCATGCTGTATTGATCTTTTACCCTGTAATTGTAATATTGGTTTCTAACCCTATATAAACCCTGGCCCTCTTGGAATAAAGTATGCATTGGTTCACTCGCCTTGCATCCCCCGTATCCTGATTTCCGACTGCAGTTACCCAGGTTCAACAGTATACTGTCAAATTTATGTAGGTACTAAATTTCAATCAAGGAAAAATATATATACATATCTTCGTAATTAGAAGCATTGGGGTAGGGACGGGGAGCCTTGTGCTTGAACTCAACATGAGCACTGTCCTAAGCTTTGACGTCCTTCAGGCCAATGCTCTACCCACTTGAGCTCAGCTCTGTTTTCCTTTTTTGATATTTATTTTAAAGCAGGAGAGAAAAGTTTATTACAGAACAGCTGGCCTGTGGTGGTGATGATTCATTGCCAAAGAGGAGGGAGGAGAAGGGAGAGACTGGGTGACCCTCAGCCAGCCCTGCCTAATCTAGGGCAGGGGATTGGGCCAGGTTGATTGGGCCAGGATGTGACCTCAGGGAAGGGGAAGGAACCTGCCTCCAGGCCTGCTGGTTACCCAGTAACTGGGTGGACACTTAATAAGGTGGGGGCATCTACTTGGAGCCCTCCAGGAGGGACCTGACATTCCAGCCTTTTAATAGGTATGGAAAAGGACGATGACTCTCTGGCTGCTTCCTGCTCGTAAAGGGCGTCGACATTAGGGATAAAAGGCAGAATGTGGCCCCTCCTGGAGAAGGCTAGCAGTAGGCTCCCTTGGTGTTAGATGGCAGTCCTTGAATGAAGCCTG